>NW_005871640.1:0-55260 GCF_000147115.1 Myotis lucifugus
GGCTGGCTGCCAAGCCTGGGGTCCTCAGCATTGCTTCTGCCGCCCTGCGCCTTCCCCGAGGCCAAAGCCCCCTCAGGAGCCCAGGATCAAGCAAAGGGCCTTCCCAGCATCACCTTGTCTATTAGGGTGTAATCTTACCTTCTCTGAACTAGTCTTTAAAGTTTGCTATGAAGCCCTAATTCAACCTGAAACAAAACTCTTGGTAATTATCTCATGAAATAAGATTCTCACATAAATATTTTTCCACTTGAGGCCAGAAATGTTACCAACACAGTACTGGACTTTCATTTTTCTCCCATTTCCCTTAAATAAAACTAGCCCTGCTGGTGTGGCTCAGTAGTTGAGTGTTGACCTATAAACCAGGAGGTCAGGGTTTGATTTCCGGTCAGAACACATGCCCAGGTTGAGGGCTCGATCCCCAGTGTTGGGTGTGCAGGAGGCAGCCAATCCATGATTCTCTCTCATCATTGATGTTTCTATCTCTCTCTCCCTCTCCCTTCCTCTTTGAAATCAATAAAAATATCCTATATAATAAAACCCTAATATGCAAATCGACTGAACGGAGGAACGACTGGTTGCTATGACATGCACTAACCACCAGAGAGCAGACGCTCAATGCAAGAGCTGCTGCCCCAACCCAGGCTAACTGGGGGTAGCTCCTGCGTTGAGCGTCCGCCCCTGGAGAGGGAGGTGACTAGTGGCGACGATTGGGGGGAGGGGCTGGCCAGCGGGTTGCACCAGGCTACCAGTCAATGCGTGTGCCAGCGGGGGCCCCCCTATCGCCCCGCCCACTGGTCACTCCACATATGGCCCTGATCACCGGTCAGGCATAGGAACCCTACCCTATATATTGGGAACAGTCTCCTAGATTTAAAAATGAAAACCTGGCAAGGCTACTCTAACACTGAAAAAAACAGGCTGATGCAGCGATGACATGCCTGGACTCTGGCTTGTACATTTTGTGGTCAGCCCTGATTCTGACACTTATAACTGGGTGACAAAGCCAATTACTTAACTTCTCTCTGTTTCAGTTTTTCCACCCATAAGATGGGGAAGATGGTACTACTGCCTCAGAAGGATCATGTTCTGTACTACTTTTTATAATCAGGGCAAAAAAATGCAGCTGCCCAGACAACAGCAAGATTCACCTGTATGAAAAGTATGGTAACTGGTGCATGCAGCATCCCAGATTGCGAGAGGGATGTCTGACTGCCGGTTTAGGCCCAATATCCCCCGAGGGGTCCCAGATTATAAGAGGATGCAGGCCGGGCTGAGGGACCCCCCTTTTCCTCCCCCCACCCCGTGCATAAATTTCATACACGAGGCCTCTAGTATTTAAATAAAACCAGAGTATGTTATGGGACCTTAACCAGTTGATCTTTTGGACCTTGACCAATGCAATTCTGCCGTGGGTTTTGCTTTAATAAGGACAACCTCACAGTTGAAAAGGATCGGCTGCTGTCTGGCAGGGTGACCACCTCACCGCTGAATGTAGGAGTTGTTCACGCCTCGGTGGTCCAGGTCGTGGCTCAGGGCGGCGACCAGCAGGGCCAGCACCTCCAGGTCCGACAGCTTGCTCTACACGGCGGGCGTGGGGAGGAGAGAGAGAAGGACCTGTAAGGGTGCTAGGCCATCTCTGTGAATCTCAGAACTTCACATAGGCCTGCTTCAAGGTAGCAGCAGGCCCGCTCCACAGGGGAAGAGCTGCACCTTGCCCTCAGAGCGGGGCTATCGCCAATGTCACTGACCCTAGGAGAGGGCGGAAATGCCTCACCAACCACCTGTCCCCCACAGTCAATGCCACTCCTTCCTAATGGTCTACATATGCATGTGGGATAAGCACATGAACTTTGAATCGCTGGCTTCTCTTAACCTTTAACTCCTACAGATTCCATGGCTTCCATGCTCTGCCCTCAGGGGCTGTGCCTAAAGGCACCAGACAATGAGTATATTTGGCAAAAGAATACACAAAAGGGGATTAAGGATGAAAAGTTGGCTTTAAAAAGTTACATAATAGCCTGGCTGGTGTGACTCAGCGGTTGAGCATCGACCCATGAACCATGATTCGGGGGTTGATTCCTGGTGCAGGGCACATGCCCAGGTTGAGGGCTTGATCCGTTAGGAGGCATTCAGGAGGCAGCTCATCAATGATTCTCTGTCATCACTGATGTTTGTCCCTCTCCCTCTCCTTTCCTCTCTCTGGAATCAATAAAAAATATATATATATTTTGAAAAAAGTTACATGATGTATTGCAAAGTGAATCCAGATTATTTTTGAGTGGCTGCCATTTGTATTCTCTGTACTACTGTTCTTCTTCATAAGAAAACACAAGCTGAAATTCCTATTGGCTCTATTCTGCCGGAATTCTCAGCACTCGAAGTGGCATATTCACAGCACACACATCAGCATTTTGTTTTTCTTTGCCAGAGCCCGGATAGCATTGGGTGGTTTAACCCTCCTGACGTTCCCAGTTCCTCCTAAACAGGAGTGGAGCCTGCTTCCCCTGGGCGTTGCCCCTGCGGGAGAGCGGGACTCTGGAAGGAGGCTCCCAGACAAGCCCTGCCCTTGGTTCTGTGTTCAAATGCGCCCCCTATGGGAGCCAAGAAGAACAGCAGTCCTAGAATTCAATAACAAAGCGTGGAAGCTCCTGGCCGGCATAGGGCCGGCCTTCACACCAAAGGGTTTTGGGTTCGATTCGTGGTCAAGGGCACCTACCTGGGTTATAGGTTCAATCCCTGGCCCCGGTCTGGATGAGTGCAGGAGGCAACCTATCAATGTGTCTGTTTCTCTCTCTCTCTTCCCCTCCCTTCCACTCTCTCTAAAAATCAAAACGTTGCCCTAACTGGTTTGGCTCAGTGGATAGAGCGTCGGCCTGCAGACTGAAAGGTCCCAGGTTCGATTCCAATCAAGGGCATGTACCTTGGTTGCGGGCAAATCCCCAGTTGGGGGTGTGCAGAGGGCAGCTGATCGATGTTTCTCTCTCATCGATGTTTCTAACTCTCTATCCCTCTCCCTTCCTCTCTGTAAAAAAATCAATAAAATATTTTTAAAAAATAAAAATCAAAAAAATCAAAATCAAAACGTCCTTTGGTGAGGATTACCAACAACAACAAAAGACACTCACAGGAAAGCATGGGAGCTCTGGACTGAAGAGCTCTGTGATGGGGCCTGGACTCACTCACCTAGAATAACGAGTCGGTGCCCGCTGATGGTGGAATCTAAGGACAGAGCTAAGCATAAAAAGGCCTGGCAAGGACCTAGGTGCTGGAACGTGGTCTGCGTTGATGTCCTGTGAACAGGGTGTGGTCCACGCACTGGTAAGGTTAATGGGGTGAAGAGAACCCACGACAGGGCCGTGGGCACATCTAGGGAGCCACGCTCAGGACCTGCGTGGTGTGGAGCAGACGGATGCTGCTGTAGTTTCCCTCTGAAGGACATACTGACCTTCCCAAGGGCCATTTGACTTTAGCGTAAAGCTACTTAAAGGTTATGCTAACATGCCGTATACATTCCATAGGAGAGGACGTTATCAACCACGTACTTTGCCACACTAGACTTCTTTCCTTAAAATACAATTTATTTTGTAACTGGCAACAGGCAGTACCCTCAATCACCACTAACGCAGATTTTAAAAAAGTACTTGAAAGCATGTGCTGTAAATTTTACCACGAATGTCTTAAACAAACAGCTCCATAGTAGAATTTGTACCTGGATCTTGCCTGCCTTCAGGGCGGCGAACATGCACTGCGCCGTGTTGAAGGCGTGTCTCCAGTTGTGGTAGGCCACGTTCTTCCGGTAATTCTTCTTCACACTCAGGATCCACCGGCAGAGGACCTGCGGGCGGAAAGCAGACATGTCACAGCGACTGCGGAAGTTGGTCACATGCTCACTGCGACCCGGGCGATGTGCACAGCACACCCAATCCCCGGTTCCAGGGATTGGGGGGGGGGGGGCTAGGATGTAATCACTTAACAGATCAGGACACTGACACACACATGTGGCTCCATGTGACCAGGTCATGTGGCTCCTAAGGAAGGGGCCAGAGTTCATACCTGAGCATCCGACGGCAGAGCCCACCCTGCTAACCAACCCACTAAAGTAGTGCAAAATGCAAGGCAACTGTATGGGAGGCCTGGGGGCCTGGAGGGTACCGACTAGCTTTGTGAAAGACACCAGGTCCACGAGTCACCAATTAGGAGAGTCCCGCACATGTGAGTTCCCGGTCGGACAGCCACGCAAGCAGCCACTGTCGAGTCTTCCCCAGGCACCTGCCGTCTGCTGTGATGGCTTCAGTGTGAGGCTTGGGCTGATGGGACAGGGAGGGGGCACATGTCCCGCTCCAGCGCCTGTCCCGATGCGTCCTGAGCTCTTTGTCCCTTTTGCACCAGCTTGGGCATTCAGACAGAGGCACTGCGTGGTTACCGAGAAGCAATTAAAAAAATAACATATGCCGAGGTCCATATGAAAAAAAGCATTTTAAAGATGGAGCGAAAAAAGGAGAGACGGCTGAGCAACACGTCACAGCTGGGTTCCACTCAGCTTCTCAGTGGTGTGTATGCAAGGATCCCCCGGGCTCAGGTCCCCCGCGGGGACGGTGACTGCGTCAGCATCCAGTCGCCGCTGTTCACTCCTGAGTGGTTCCCTGTGCTCTTGGGAGCCTGGACAAGGAACAAAGATGCATGTCTCTCCCCGCACACATGGCTGGAGGCGCTTCTGCCACAGAGCACTGCCTGAGAAGAGGAGGTTTCCAGAAAGAATGCTGCAGATGCAGGTCCAAACCACAGTTTTCTCATCGGTGGAACCACTGGGAGAGGGTGGGTGGAGGGTCTGTGGTTACTTGCCCGCCCTGTTCTCCGCAGGCCCCAGGGAACCAAGTGCCCCTCCCCTCCCTCCCAGGCACCGCACGTGGCAGAGGATCGGGTGTTAACCGGCACCTCCGACAGAGTGGCCAGGAGGTGGCAGCTTCGTCCTGTTGGGAGGCTATGTAACAGCTATGAGCTTCCAAGCTCTACAGGGAGGGGTTATGGCAATTGCTGGGATTGACCGCAGAAGCCGGGAAAATGCAGAAACCCAGCCAATAGTCGTTTGATGTGAGGGTGACAGCAGCTTCGGGGACACTGAGGGGAGAACGAGGTTGAGCCCCCGTAACGCGGTGAGGGACGTGTGTCCCGCCCTCCCCTGCATCAGCCGGGTGTCCGTCCGGGGTGAGGCGTCTGAGCGAGGACCCCATGTGGACCGGGCCCCAGCCCAGTGCCAGGCACACTGTCCCGGTATCAACCGCATTTCCTGATTAACCGTCGGCTGAACAGCGAGGCCTCAGAGGTCCTTACGTTCCCGGGGAGGAGACCTGTGCAAGGTCAGCAGACATCCGACCGAGCAGAGAAAATGCCTTGAAGGCAAATGACTGGACTTAGTTCTCTGAGGTCTTCTCCCTCCTCCCTCCTGTGTGTCGCTGATGCTCCTTCTCCAGGGACGGTGGGGAGGGACACGTGCAGTCCTGCTGTTTCCCAGGAGGCGAACGATGTCAACGCGGTAAAATCCTGTGTTCATCTTCTCCCCAGACGGTGGCCCGGGGGTGCCCAGAGCTGGCCTGTCATTGGCCCTGTACCCCCTTTTCCCCAGGAGCCCTCTCAGTCCTGACCCTTCCCTGAGAGGTTGTGACCTATGCCATCTGACATGTCACCCCCCCTTCAAACTCCTGGTGACACCACTGTTTTCTGGACAAAATCCTGATTCCTCTGAGCAGCGTACAGGGGTCTATACGATGGGCTTCCTCCTTCCCCTCCTGTGCTTGCCTGCAGCCTCACCCCTGCACAGCGCTTTCCACAGCCCCCCACCTCCTGCCCACCCGCCTCTGCACATCCTCTCCCAGGGTGGGAAACCCCCCAGTTGACAGCGGGGGCTGGATACCTGGTGGGAACCCCATAAATGCCTTCACGGTGGCTGGTCGTTTCCTTTAAAATTCTCTGATAGGCATTAGTGACAGATCAGTCGCTGAAACTTAAAATCTGCATTTCACACCAGCATCCAAAGCCAATTCTCTCTTCCATACATGCATACACACGTGTTCACACACACTAACCCACACACATGCACACGGGCTCACACACACGCACATACACATATGCGCCCCCACCTCATGCTTCATTTGGAAGTTCTGCACCAGGTTGAGGTCAGTGAACATCTGGATGGTGCACACGCATGCACACATACACACATGCTCATACACGTACACACATGCACATGCTTGCACACACACACACACACACACGTGTGCCTCACCTCATGCTTCATCTGGAAGTTCTGCACCAGGTTGAGGTCGGTGAACATCCGGATGGTGCACAGCGCAGTTTCCAGGTCCGACAGCTCGAAGTCGCTGAAGCCGAAGTCGGTGATCCGCAGGGTCTGGGCAGAGGGCACCACGGCCGCCTGGGGGAGGGGACACGAGTGAAGCCCGGCTCACAGTCGTCGGCTTCACGGCGGGGAACAGTGCGCCTGCTTCCCCTTGGGAATGGGACACATGGGAGACCCTCATCTAGGAGGCAGGCGGAGGCAGCGAGGCTGCTGCCCGGAGGTTGAGCCCAGAACAGGACGCAGGCCTCCGGAGGTGCCCTGTAAGCTGCCTGGCCTGTGCCATTGACAACTCTAGTGGCTGTCCTGGGCCATGCCAGGGCCGTGGGCGAGGATTGAGGGGCAGCAGCAGTGATGATGCTCTGAGCGCTTCACGTTTCATTCCCAGACACCCTCCCTCAGGTGCAGACACTGAAGCCCAGACACCCTCCCTCAGGTGCAGACACTAAAGCCCAGACTAGGTTAGCCTCCCCCCCCTGGAGCCGAGCAGGCGCCCCAATGCCCAGCCCTGGGTGTGCTCGGGAGACAGGCGCCCGGCTCAGGTCTAGGCCGGCCTGAGAAGCCGGTTTTGGTCCCTGGGGGACCTGCGCTCTGACTGCCACCCTTGGTGTTGCTCCGACGCTCATTTCACTGCGCTTCATGCAGCAGCTTCATCCGATGCGCCTGGCTCCTTTCCCTCGATCTCATCCATGTTCCCTTCTACCCCCGCTTCTCTCTCCAGGTGCTGAGCTCCCACCCACAGAAAGGTCAAAGGTCAAATGCCGCAGAGTTGACCCAGCTGGGAATGCCCGTTCCCTCCGCGAAGTTCACGGCCACGTGGTTTCCTGTGTTGCCCGGCCACACGGGGACCTGCGTTTCCACTGTGGCTGCGGCTGTGACTGCTCACCAGGGACGGCTATGGAATGAACGCAAGGAACCCCATTCCCTCACTTGGTCTGAGCCGTCAGCTCCGGTGTAAAGGACCCCAAGCTCAGCGGAGATGCCCTCCAGTGGGTGGGAGACCAGCAGCCCCCACAGCTGCCTGCTGACCTCTCTAGTCTGAGATGGGATGTTAATAAAAATCACCAAACTGGTTATGGTATTTGAATTGGGGGAGATTAAGCAAAAATAAAGGATTTCCGGTTTCTCCTGAGAAAGGCCACACAGAGCTCAACTCCCAGGAAGCAACAGAGGCCAAGGCCTTGGCAGGCAGGCACCTGCAGAGCTGAGCTGCGGGGTCTCCCCTAGATTTCCTGCAGGGCCGGGGCCCAGGATCGGCACTGGCAGGAGTCCCCATGCCCCCCTCTCCGCACCGGCCACCCCTCCCGCACCTTAGCTGATGGGGCTCAGCGTGGAGAGGGCACAGGTAAGCAGGGTCCCCCCCTTAAGGCATTCCCCTGACTTCCCCCAACCCCCGAGGTTCCCTGTGAATAGCTGGATGTCACTACTCCGCTCCACTTCCATCTTTTGTGAAGCAAAGAGGTGACATAATAAAATCCCACGGCCAATCCAGAGCTTTCCCTCCCAGAGAGGGCACCTCGCCTCCTCCCACTCCCCGAGACCTTCACATCGGACTTAAGCTCACCAGACGTGTTTACACTTTATACGCAGGCCACCCGCTCCCCCTGCACGCACACTCTCCCAGCCCAAACTCCACAAGAAAGCACGCAGCTGCTCCGTGAGCCCCGGGCTGGGACCGGCGTGGCTGCACGGGGAGGAGTTGGGTGTTACCTAAAGGCCTTGTGCTTCCAGCAGCCCCTGTCAGTGCAGCTGGGAGTGAGGGGTGGGAACAGCCCCCTTAACTCACAGCTAGAGCAATCCCCGCCCACCCGCCCCCCCCCCCACACACACACTGCACGGCCGGAGGACTGTCCCCCAGGGCATCACTGTTCATGCAGCCGGAAGTGTCTTTCGTTCCTTCCACGAGGACGCTCTAAGGCTACAGGAAAAGAGGCCAACACAGCCGGGCCTCTCCCCACGGACACTCGCTCGGCCTCGCTCTCCCAGAGCCAGCCTCTCCCTGCTGCCCGCCGGGCCAGGGGTCAGCCCACCACGGCCAGCTTCCTGAGCTGACCTCCGGGGACAGGCGGCCACGTCTGTCCAGAGCCGTGTGGTGTGGTGGTCAGTGACGCGGGGGCTCGGGACTCTTGGGATCCAGGACTGACCAGCCATGAGAAAGTCCCTGTCATTTACAGCTCGCGGACCATCCCCAGGGACCCGACTTCCTGTCCGCCCCAACGGGCTTGGAAAGGCGATTTTAACTCCATTTTATGAAACAGAACTCAGCATTTTACCACGAGCAGGGAGGGCGGTGGGTGCCCTTTCAGGGGCAGCTCTCGCTGCGCACACAGTCTGCATCCCCATGTGACCTATAGGGCTGCCTGGTGGTCAGTCTGCCGAGTGAGAGTCCGACTTGGTTTCCTTCAGGGGCTAATGCACCTGACCGCCCTGTGGTGCTGGAGATGGACAGAAAGCGCCCATTTTAGAGGTTCTGTAAAGCACTAGGTGTGACAGATGTGTACACGTCCAATCACCGAATAAGCCAACCCAAACTGGGCCGCTGCCGCCTCCTGCCACCCAGCTGGGCCCGCCCCTCCGCAGGCTTCGACCTCAGACAATCTGCTGAGGTACATCAGTGATCAGTACGAATGTAGTTCCACTCTTATGTTCTGGAAAGCAGCTCACTTTAGTCTGAAGCCGATATAACAAACACATCATTTAAAGCTACACCAGTGGCTCAAACTTGGCCAAGAGTTTAATGTCAGTCGTGTTTTTAAACAACTGCCTTCAGTCGTTCGTGCTCCTGTGCACAGTTAGGAAAACTACCTTCGCGTCAACGGCCATGTTCACGTTGGCATTTGGGAAGCCAGGCGCCTGGAGGTGGCCCAGCTGAGGCCTGTGCCCGCATTGAAGCCCTGAAGCTGCCCGCCTGGCAGCCACCGCATCGCACTTCCCAGGAGGCTGACGGCTCCCCTCCCCACTCAACAGGCACAGGACACATGCTTTTAAAGAAAAAACGTATACGATTCATTTACAAGGCCATTAGCACTTATGAAGTGAGTCTATGCACGAATGAGAGAAGAAGCCACTGTATATTGGCTCCACATGGAGCCCAGCCATGCAGAGAGCAGAGAATGGAGCTCAACAGGGTTCGTGTATTTCCCTCAATAACTACAGCAACAGGCTTTAGGAGGTTCCCTTCCTTCTAACATCATATACGTGGACTCCTGTAAGTCTCAACCAGGCAGAGGCAGAGACTACAAAGGTTGGATCGTGAGTGCACAGTTTTTCAAAACCATATAAAGAAGGCATGAAATAATGGCAAGGACAGGATGAAATATGTATACACTTGTAAGTAAAACTTTAGAGGGAACTTGACTACAACTGGGACGAGGACCCACGGAACTGGGTGACACCTAAGTGCGTAAAAATTTCCAGAACAGAGCTGTGATATTTCGGAGCTAAGGACAGCAGTAGAGCCCTGGTTGGTGTTGCTCAGTGGATAGAGCAAGCCTGTGGACTGAAGGGACCCCGGTTTGTTTCCGGTCAAGGGCACATGCCCGGTTGTAGGCTCGATCCCCAGTGGGAGGTGTGCAGGAGGCAGCCGATCAATGATTCTCTCTCATCATTGTTGTTTCTATCTCTCTCTCTGAAATCAATAAAAATATATATTTTTTAAAAAGAATAGCAGTAGCAATAATCCACTAGCAATATCAAAGCAAAACAGGTAGGATTAGCTTATTGGGTGAAAGAGGAAGAATCAGAATCCGATGTCTTATCCAGGTGAACTGGATGGAGCCGGTCACTCCCTGCACGTCTGTAAAGATGACATCTCGGTGGTCTGAAGGGCCCACACTGTCCCGAGCGCGTCCCTAGCACCGTGTGAGGAAGAGGTATCTTCTCAGTTGCCATGGGTTACAAGAGCTCAGTGACACTGCTCAAATTTTTCCATTAATGAAATGGTTATCGATAGAGATTTGCCCAAAGAGGGAGGGAATGTGATCATCTGACAGGAGGTGCTGGGTCGCACCCTAACACTGACCGAGGCATCAGGGGTGGTGGTCTTCCCCTCACTGCTGTCTCCGGCAGCGATCACATCTCGCACTGTGCCTGAGGGAGGGGTCCCCGCCTGATGGGAGAAGATCCCGCCCGATGGAGAGGATCTCGCCCGATGGAGGGGTCCCCGCCTGGTGGAGGGGTCCCCGCCCAGGGCTGGCTCTGAACGCTGGTCCAACGAGGGAACCTGCCTAAGCAGCCAGCTGCTCCTTCTCTGGCTGTTTTGACACAGAAGACCTTTCACAGCAGCGTCTCGACTTGCTTTTAGAGACATTCCCGAGATGACAGAAGTCACAGCAGGAACCGAATTGGCCCTGGCTCCATGACGAAACCCGGGGCTTGGTTTACACAATGAACTCCAGGACATGCCTGGAAGAGGCAGCCAGCCAGGCTATGGAACATCCAGGTATCTATAATGCAGTGGTTCTCAACCTTGGCTGCACATTAGAATCACCTAAGAATCTTTTTAAAATCCTGATTTCTGGGCCTCATCCTCCAGAAATTCTGTTTCTTTGTTACTAATGTTGTGGCCCCACCCCATAACAAAGAAACAGAATTTCCAGAGGATGAGGCCCAGAAATCAGGATTTTAAAAAGATTCCCAGGGGATTCTAATGTGCAGCCAAGGTTGAGAACCACTGCTATAATGAGTGAACAAAGTGCGTCCCGATAACTGTCTAATAGCCAGACCCAGGCCAACTGGGCTCCTTTCATTTTCATCTCAGTAACTGGTGACCAAAGGCTATTAAAACATCCACAGCAAAATGCTTTGCTTAAGGCTCTACTTGTGCTACACCCAATTCTAAGCCAAGCAATGATTAGATTAACAACAGCAAACTCAATAAACTCAATAATAATAACAATAATAAACCTCAGGGAAAGCAGGGGGAGAAAATAGGATGCTGAATTTCCTACCAACAAAATTATTCTGTATAACTAGTGAGCTTTTCTGGGCACAGGCGTAAATGTTTAGTGCACTATTTCATTCTCTTCAGAACTAATTTTTTAAAATAAAAGTTAAAACATGTGACAGCTTTTCCACGTATTTTAGGTTTAAGTTGGGATAAACAGTCAGACACATGATGAAGCCAGCGATTTTGTCATTTCTGGAGGACGGACACCTGTGTGGCTGGGGCTGTACAGGAATCTTTATGAGGCTGAGAGAAAACCAGAATTGCAATCAGACACTGCATTTCAACCGATTTAAACGAGTCCTTTGACCTCCCAGCTTTGTAAGCCTGAATGTCTGAACGCAGCTGCCAGAAATCTATGTTCTGAATAGAAAACAGATGGTTTTGAACAATACTGCCCTATTCAGTTGCTCTTTTTCTCTTGCTAAAATTATGAACATAATTGAGAAAATAATTTTCAGATTTTTCTGGAAGACTATTGCTATTTTCAAAGTGAAAAGCAAGTTTACTAGCCTGGTGGTTTTTTACCAGGATCTTTGGGAATTGCTCTGTACGCTAGTTTGTATTTATCTATAACAGCGGTTCTCAACCTGTGGGTCACGACCCCTTTGGCGGTCGAACGACCCTTTCACAGGAGTCGCCTAAGACCATCCTGCATATCAGATATTTACATTAGGATTCATAACAGTAGCAACATTACAGTTACGAAGTAGCAACGAAAATAATTTTATGGTTGGGTCACAACATGAGGAACTGTATTTAAAGGGCCAGAAAGTTGAGAACCACTGAAACAACTCAGGGCGGAGTGTAAGCTTGACCTGAGTGACCCCCCAGCGCCCACACTGAAAATGTGCCTCTCCTGTGATCATTTCCAGCCCACAGCAGGCGGTCAGCCCCAAATGCCAGCATTCTGGGAGGTTAGACAAATGGGCCAATTGAGTCTGAGGTGAAGGAGTCTTTAAATCTATAACCCTTTGTCAATATTGGGGGGAAAGCTCATTTCTTCAAATACCATTGAAAGCAAAATAAGTACAGCCGATTCCGAATGAGCTGACCCCAGGGGAACCCAGCCTTTTGGGAAAATTATCCCAAGTCCCTGACGCTCCTTGGCAGATGGCTCAGCTCGCCCCTTGCCCCTCGACGACTTAATTGAGATCCAGCCCTGCCTTCCCCCTGCCTCCCCAGCTCATACTCTCTGCCTGTGGGCAGGGCAGCGAGGGCTCTGGCCTGGACTGCTTGGGCATACACGGGCACATCTCTGCCAACCTGGGCGACCTGTGTAGGACACCCTAAATGCTCAACCTCGAGTTGCCTGAAAAATGCTAATAATAGCGGCATGTGGAATTGTTGTGGATTAAATACACTCAGTTAACACACACGAACTTCACACATGCCACGCCGGTGGTAAGCGCTCCCTAAATGTGGCTTTTGTTCTTACCACCCCTTCCCCTGGCGGGGCAGAGGGGTGGCTCTCTCTAACGCCCAACCCCGCCCAGGCCTGGATGGCGCCCTGTTCAGCACTGTGGGCCTCGCCCACCTCTCCTTCCCTCTTTGTCCAAGAACATGCCGACCTCAAGCTTGGGAGCTATCCCTGCTCAAAAGCCCAAACTGAACAGAACAGAACAGAACCGAACCGAACCATAAAACCTCACCATTCAGCAACACCCTCATCTCGAATCCTCCACCCTCTTTCACACAAAACTTGTCTTTAACAACCGTCTGTATCTGTTTCCTCATCTTGTCCCCTCGCCTGCGCTGTATCCCCCGGCTGCCTCCTTGCAGCTGCTCATCGCGGGCCCCACACCCCTCTGGTCCGCGCAGACCCCCTGGCCCTGCACCTCGGAACCTGCGTGTGCGTTGCCTTCTGCTGCTCCTCCTTTGGCCTCCCTGCTCAGCGGCCACGTTTGTCCGGCCCAGCGCTTTCTCCTCCTGCCCCGTCCATGTGAACCTATGTTCCCGAGGGTCCTGCCCTCGCCTTCCCTCCTGGCCTGCTCTCTTACCGCCCCGCAGGGGGAAACCTGCTCTCCCTCCGCCCCGCACGGGAAACCACGCCATGGACGCTGTGAATCCAGGGCCACCCCCAGACCACCGCCTCCGTGGGAGCCCCAGTCCTCACCCTCCATGTGAGCCCCAGCCCTCACCCTCCAGCTGGTCATTCCTGAATGTCCATATCCATCGGGGGTCCCGCAGCCTCACCGTCCCACGTTCTAAAGCACATCGGCTGGCCCACCTCCTTCCCATCCCCACTTGGTTATTCAGGCGCCATCCTTTTCGTCAGGCTCACCCGCCTTCTCTCTGCCTCACAGGTAGCGCCATGGACTGTGCACGGCCCTGGGGGTGAACTGTGTGTCCTGGCTCCCCTTCCTGTCACAGTGACCCTGACCAGCCACAGAGACCCTGACCAGCCACAGTGACCCTGACCAGCCACGGTGAACCTGACCAGCCACAGTGACCCTGACCAGCCACAGTGACCCTGAGCCAGCCATGGTGGCTCTGACCAGCCACGGTGACCCTGACCAGCCACAGTAACCCTGACCAGCCAAGGCTACCCTGAGCCAGCCAGGAGCCAGCCACGGAGACCCTGACCAGCCACGGCCTCTCTAGGTTCAGCGAGGCCTCCGTGGCACAGCTGTACAGTCACAGGGAAAATGCAGGGACCGCTCAGAGGGCTGGGGTTTGGCAGTTGAGATGCTGATGACCTCAACAGAGAACCTGGGTGACTGGCCACGCCCTTCTCATTCCTTACCTGACCCTCGTCACATCTCACACCGACCGGATCCCTGAGGTCCCAAATTTAAACTCAGGAGGCCAGCATGGCTGCCAAGGTGTAAATGCCTCAGACCTGCATGGACCTCAACCAAGACCATCCCCGTCAGAACCCAGAACGCACGGCATCCCAGCCCCAGCCCAGGCGCTCTCTCCCCGCTCACTGGAGGGAGGCAAGGAGAAGTCAGGCACAGGAGCCCAATTCAAACAGCTCCAGCCATGTGGTCGGAATGCAAATCGCTTGCTCCTCAAGAACACGGGGCAGGGACTCAGTAACAAACCACGACACCTCGTCACCACGACCCCAACCGGACAACCACTTTGCAGTTGCCCGGCCCCTTCTCTCAGGAACTGAAACTGAGTTTAACGTTGGCCTCAGCTAGATGTAAAGATGAGAACAATTATTAGAAAAACCCAGAATCATCGCATGGAGGACAAGGTCCACTGGAGTTACTCTCTTTGCTTTGCATCACCGGTGACTGCAGCCCTGCAGGAAATGGATTGATTGCATATTTGTGAGCGTCCCTCTAACTATCCGCCACATTGGCCTAATGTCTCCCACCGTTACTGGTGGGAGCAGATCCCCTGGGAAAGGCGTGTGTGTGGATGACCGCGCTGTGCCGCCGTCATTACCGCTAAGGCCTGCAGCTCCCGGGTCTCCTCCTCTGCGGCCGAGGCGTGATAGGACAGGACCTGCGGGGAAGCAGGGACAGGTTACACGACGGGGGCAGAGATTTCAGCCTGGGGTCCCGCTAACACCTCCCAGAAAGAGAACTAGACCCCTCAGACTCACAAGCCTTGTTTTGTTTGTTTCCTTCAACAGAGAGAAAAACCCCAGATTTCAATTCAATTGTTCCAGAAAACTAAGTCAGATGCCCCCCCAACCCCCATGTTCAAAGAAAAGGGCTCACTTCAGTTTGACATTGTTGGTATAACAAACACATGATTTACAACCACACTATTGGCTCAAATTTGGCAGACAATTTCTTTTTAATTGTGTGTGTGTGTATGGGTGTGTGTGTGTGTGTGTGTGTGTGTGTGTTTAAAATCCCGACTTTAGTTATTTGTGCTTGTGGGCAGAATTAGGGAAGCAATCTTTGTGAAAACTGACGTTTTAAAGCCAGCCGCCTGGAAGTGGCTCAGGGGAGGCCTGTGTGCTTCAAAATCCACAAAGAAGACGGCGTGGCTGGGATAGGGATGCTGCAGACCCAGGGCCGAGGGGCACCCAGAGCTGAGCAGTGTGGCCGAGGGACCCGCCCGCTGACGGCTGCGGCCACCCAGGAGCGGGGACTCTCCTAACTTGGCTGCGGGCTCACCCAGGGAGAGGAGGAGCCTGGGTACCAGCTTCCACATCTCACAGTTCTGGCTCTAGAACTTCCCAGTGCCCCAGAGGGCTAGGAAGTCAGGCTCACCATGTCTTATAACTGAACCTGAGGAGCAGCAATGCCCATTTTCAAAAGTGAGACCCTTTAGCAATGCGACAATATTTCAGACACCGTTTTAACCAGGGTGGTGGTTGGATTTAAAATGTCTATCATACTTTTAAAACATTTTTGAAAGTTCACTTTTGACAGAGATAATACAAGATTTATTTTAAAAAATCCCCAAAAGTTTTACGATCATTGTTAAAAGGTACCCATTTTCAGACCTTTGAGTGACAGGTACACGTGTGTGTGTGACACGTGCATGTGTGTCATTTGGGTGTGTGTGTGTGTGCGTATTTGCAAGTGGGGCTTCCCCTGGTTATGGTCTGAGATCTCATCTGAAATGATTCTCTCGCAAAGTGTTACATATCCATTTTAGGGAGTGGAGAACCAGATGGGTTACTGATGAATCTCAACATATCTATAATAATATAAGTGTAACATGCTAATTAGACCGGACAGCCGAACGACCTTGCAGACATCACTCCAGATGTCCTTCCAGATGAAGCCGCGGCAGAGGGGGCCAAGGCAGTGGTGGTTAGGGGCGATCAGGCAGGCAGTCGAGTAGTTAGGGGTGATCAGGTAGGCAGGCAGGCAGGCAGAATGGTTAGGGGCAATCAGGCAGGCAGGCAGGCAGGCGAGCAGTTAGGAGCCAGCAGTCCCGGATTATGAGAGGGGCCTAAACTGGCATTCAGACATCCCCCAAGGGGTCTCAGATTTCGAGAGGGTGCAGGTTGGGCTGAGAGACCCGCCCCCCATCCCTGTGCACAAATTTTGTGCACTGGGCCTCTAGTATCGCATAACTTTCTAGCTCTTTAGTTGGGTGTTTATTTATTAGGGATGGAGGGAAGGTTACATCCCACCACGGATTCCAGCTCATGGCAACTGGATAAGAGAAGCATGTATTTTACACCAACACTGAGTGATGGGCAGACATGTTGCACCCTCTGACATCTGCTTCGCTAGACTGGCCCAGGGGAAGACATGTCATGTTACATGAAGTGCATGTTTTCATGGATGTTGGTGAGGTCCCCCTGGAAGGGGCTGCCCCACCAGGGAGGGACCTGCCCGAGTCAGCCCCCAGCCAGCATTCACAGGGCCCCTGCGTGTCCAGGATCCTCGCAGACGCTCAAGAACATGCAGATCCCCAGCCTTCACCCAAGACTCACACTCAGGAGTCGGCCATAAATCTCTAAACGGAGTTTCTGATGATGGTGAAGTGGCCAGTGTAAGAGTTTGAACTGTGCCAGATGCATCTTTTCTTTTCCTTATTTCTGCTTCTCTAAGAGCACTTAGGATTTCTGTCTTTGTCTTTTGTTTTGTTTCTGTTGTTAATCCTCACACAAGGATATTTTTCCACTGATTTTTTTTTTTAGAGAGAGTGGAAGGGGGAGAGACAGAGAGAGAAACATCGATGTGAGATGAGAGACACATCAACGGGCTACCTCCTAACACACCCTGACCAGGACCAGCGCTCGAGCCTGCAACAACGAGGTACTTAACCTTGATTGAAATCAAACCCAGAACCCTGCAGTCACAGGCCGACACTCTATCCACTCAGCTGAACCAGCTAGGTCTGTCTTTGTTTTTGAAACTGTGACTAGAGCTGTTGGCAAGGTGAGATGGGCCGGTGACTGCCGTGGCAGTTCCGCCCATGGGAGTGGATGGCCTGGGTCACGCGCTGCTTTCCATAATAAAGCAGATGGTCTGAGCAAGCCGTGGGCCTGAGTTGTGGTTTGGTCACGTGACCTATGACAAGTATGGATGCCAAGAGGTCCCCCAGCTGTGCTCACCTCCAACGTGACCATCTGCTTGGCCATGGCCCTCTCCACCGCCTCATACATCTGCGTGTTCTGGATCCCCAGGCCACAGAAGATCACGAAAGCTTCCAGGAACTGCTCGTCGTTCCGGTTGAATGGCTTCACCTTGCCGGTGTTCTCCTCCATCTTGTTCACGAGCTGGCAAACTCCTGTGATGACACATGGAAAGGAGCCGGTGTTACTGGAGGTCACAGTGCTCAATGACTCTCACTCCCAGAGACTGCCTGATAATCTCCTCTTAGGAACGCCTGGCACCTCAGAACAGTATCAACCAGAAAAGCCTACGGGATTTATCTACATGAGCCCTCATTCCACATGGTCTGGAATGTGGGCTGTTCAAAAATCCTGAGCTATTTTCTCGCAGAGGTGCCCTGAAAGTTAGGCTGCTGGATCCCCAGAGACAGCCTGTCCGTGGGTGACTAATTGGGTTTTTGTGCACTCGTCAAGAGAACAATTTTGATGCACATCTGAATTCTGGGCCAGGCAGCCTGCCTCTCCTTCCTGAGAAAGCAGAGGCTCAAAGCCACAGTTACACACAAGGTGGGACACAGAGAACAGCTAAGTCACAGGATGCTCTCACAGCACACGCAGGGGCCTGCGTCTTGGAGAATCATCCTTGCAGACGGCTTCCGATACTTCAAATAAAAATGAGGCTTTGCATAGAAATAAAGGCAGAACGCATCTCTGAAGGAAACCATGACCTCCTATGTCCCAGCCTCTCTTTCAAGGTCAAACGTGTCATTAACAGGACTGGAAGAGGACGTCAACATCCTGACCGATCTCTACTGAACCATTTGCCCATGGACTCCTGAGCCTCATGGTCCCTGCGAGGACTGGGTGCCTCCCTCACTTCCTTGCTCATCCATACTTGTTTCTCTTACATCTTCACTAGAGGCATGGTGCACAAAAATTAGTGCACTTGGCGGGGAGGGGGGGTGTCCCTCAGTCTGGCCTGTGCCCTCTTGCAGTCTGAGAGCCCTCTTGCCAGCTGTGAGCCCGGCTTCTGGCTGAGTGGTGCTCCTGCTGTGGGCGTGCACTGACCACCAGGGGTAAGCTCCTGCATTGAGCGTCTGCCCCCTGGTGGTCAGTGCACATCATAGCAACTGGTCGTTCTGCCATTCGGTTGATTTGCATATTAGCCTTTTATTATATAGGGTGGTCTGTTGGAGGTTTATTATTATTGTGTTTGCACATTATCTCTTATTTTAATCCCTTCCCAGTTCATAAGTTTATATTTTCATCGTTTTCCCTCTGCTTTATTTCTTCCTATTTTTTATTTATTTGGGGGGCAGAGTAGAGGGTGAAAAAGAGAAAGTCCTGTTTTTCTAATGTCTTCAGTTGACCACTTAATTCAAATAATTTTATTTGTTATTAATAATAACAAAATATTTACAACTATATATCTCCCGAGTGTATAGCTTTGACCATGTACCTTGAGTATTTGTTATATCAATACAACCACTAATTTTCTAAAATGCTCCCTTATCCACGGGGGATACGTCCAAAGACCCCAAGAGGAGGCCTGAGACCATGGCGAGTTCCAGACCCCCTATCTGGTAAGATTTCTCCTGTACATACACAGCTAGGATAAAGTGTAATTGATAAATTAGGCACAGTAATAATGAAATAAGGCAATGCTAAAAATAGGTGGGCTTCTACAGGTGGAGATGGGGGGAAGGGATGGTCACATCCCACACAAGATGGCATGAAACTCTCGAGATTTCATCACTGTCCACAGAAGGTCATCCGATTTAAAATGTATAAATTGCCTATTTCTGGAATTTTCCATTTAATGAATTAGGACATGGAGTAGTTGAAACCACGGAACTACTGTGCTCTCGTTCTGACTTTGGAGTTCTTCTGTGTCATTCAGGAGAACACATCCAGTTTCTGAGAGAGTTTTCTCCTTCCCAATGACCCTTTCATTCTGCACATCCAGCTTTAATGCATCACGGTCCAGGAGAGTGGCTGTCAATTCCACTCCTCAGAAGTCACTGAGCTTGTGTTGTGTGTGTGACTATCAACAGTATTTGTGAAATATGGATGGATATTTGACAGGAATTTGTATTTTTAAATTATGAGATAAAAAGTATACATATGCCGAGTAGGTCCATTTCATTTTTATATTAATCAATTCTAATGTTCCCTCACTTCCCCCCTTTCTTTAACATTGCATGGATTGCCATTTTGTCCATTTCTCCTTGTATTTTTAACAGCTTTGGCTTTTATATGTCAATGATGTTTTTCAGTTTATTAGAAGCACTTATGACAATTACACTTTCCTCTGTGGACTTTAAATCTAATCAATGTGGAGACCTGCCGGGGGTGACCAGTGGACCCTGAGCAACAGATGAATGGATTACTCTGACACAACGTTTGCTGTGAAAGAGAGGACCAGGCAGCCCAGATTGCCTGCCTCACTAGGCTTTTATTACAGTTTGAGATGAAGTGTATTTTTTAGATACAATCAATAGGGTGAGTAATCTTGGGAGGACACGTGTGTTCACACTATCTCTAGGTAAGGGCATTCAGAGATTAAGCGAAAGGATTCCAGTAAACACCCGGGGGTCTGCACGTGCACAGACTTGTTTGGAAAAGTCAAGGAATAATTAGGGGTGCTGCCTTTGACACTCCCCTAAGTCGGAATTCCAATAAACAGGGCAGACAGCCTTCCTCCCTTTCCTTGCAATGTCCTTCTCACAACTTTCCAACCACGTCTCAGGCTTCCCCACAGAGACCCTTTACATGATGTTTTCACCTTAAATTCCATTTTGTCTGATGTTATTATCTCTATTCAAATTTTGTCCCTTTTGTGTGAAATGTGTTCTTGCAAGCGGCGTATTCTTCAGATCTTTCAGAAACTCCTCGGCATTTCTGGCCCAACAGGCAGCCTTCTCTGTCTCCTGGTGCTAGAATGACATCTGTCTCATTTCTCTGTTTCTTCAATCGATGCTTGAAACCTTAACATCCATATTTGTTTTCACTTTATAAATTTTCACTTTGATAATTTTAAGCTGTAATGTCTTAGTGTTATTTTTTCTCATTCCATTCCGATTATTACTGTCTCATGCTTCCCAGTCAGGCAGTGTGTAGTAGAACACTGTACTTTGTACTAGACTTGGCACTAACAAAGACATGGAAACGTAAGTTATTTACAGTGGAGATGGACTAAACTTTTATTTCTTTGGATGGGAATGGGATAATTCCTTTTAAAAAATGTCCTAGAGTTTGTGTGAACAATAGGAGGAGCTGGTGCAAACAATAGGAGAAGCTGCTGTGAGCAATAGGAGTTGGTGTGAACAGCAGGGGGAATTGGGGAGAACGATAGAAATTTGTGTAAATGATAGGAGTTGGTGTGAACATAAGAATTGTGAATAGCAGGAGTTGGTGTGAACAATAGGAGGAGTTGGTATGAACAGTAGGAGTTGGCTGGTGAACAATAGGAGGAACTGGTGTGAACAAGAGGAGGAATTGGTGAGAACAATAGGAGTTGGTGTGAACATAGAAATTGTGAATAATAGGAGTTGGTGTGAACAATAGGGGGAGTTGGTATGAACAATAGGAGTTGGTGTGAACAAGAGGAGTTGATGAGAACAATAGGAGTTGGTATGAATGATAGAAGTTGGTGGGAACATAGGAATTGTGACTAATAGAAGGAATTGGTGTGAGCAATAGGAGTTGGTGTGAATAACAGGCAGAAGGATTTCTGGTAAATACAATATGGGAAAAAGGCACATTTAGCCTAATAAGTAGGGGGACTAGTTGGTTAAATAAATGAATGTTGAATAGGAAAGTGTTTCCTTTACAGCGTTGGAAGCAAAGTGGTGGAAACACTGTCAGCCAGAGCACCGAGGAGACATGTTCGGGAAACAAAACCTCAGTGTACATCTGTCAAGACAACAGGCCCCCACTGGCCTAATGTCTGTGATGTCACCTTAATGTCAGTAATGGACAAGGATGAGCAGGGGAAGGAGGGAAAGATGACAGAAAACACATGGTCCATCTGTGTTCTGTCTGTAGCTCTGTGTGGATTCTCTATTAGAACGACACAATCGCAGAATCTGGTCTGTGACAGGCAAGAAAAATGATCTACAGCCCTGACATTTTCCAGGCTGCCTCTGGGGTGCACAGTCTAGTCAAGCATTGAAATGCTTTGTCTCTCCCACTTATGAAACAGCAGGAACACTGGCAAGTTCCTCCTTTACTTGGAACCAACTTGAGTCCCCAGCTAAAACCCCACCCGGGGGATCATTTTTAAATCCATTTAATTTACAGGGAATTTTCCTCTCCAAAAACAGCATCTGCTTACTGCAGACTCTGTTCTCAAGTGGGGACACAAACCGTACGCCAAGAGAGGTCTAATGGTTCCCTCTGGCATTTTTAAATTTTTTTGCTCACTTGTTGACTGTTTCACCCCAGAGCCTAGAGCGGTAGGGAGCTTGCTAGATACTTCTGATGAATGAATCAGTACAACCTACAATCTAAACCACATGTTTAAGAAAGAAAAAACAGAAACCAAGAAATGAGACTCTAAAACAAGGCACATGATCAACTCGATGTTTCTCAGTCTACTAACTCTCAACACATCACCCTTAAACAAAAACGCTGTTAAAACAGGATTACAATAATTACAGAAAGTACATCATAGTTAATAAGACATGCACCAAATGCCTGTGGTTAGTTGAACATCCTTTTATCATTTCAATTTTTATCTTTTACACATTTTATTCTTTAAATTTACACTTGAAAGACAGAAATTTCTGGGAATACATTATTTTTTTTTCTTTAGTAAGGGCAGCGTGGAGGTTAATGAAAAGCTTACTTACCTATCACTTTATTCTTCTTTCCATTTTTTATAGGCGTACAAAGCAAACTTCGAATGCCCTGCTGGCTTACGTTCCCCATGTTTTCATTCTAAACAAAACAAAACAACAGCAAAAAATTACAAAAAGAGTGATTTTCCCATTAGATGCTGTTATGTAAACTACATTGGACATCTAAACCCACTAACATAGTCATCTTTTATTAGATGGAGTGATAAGAGTGCAGAAAATATACGAAGTACAGTGGCATTCACATGAATGCAATAGAAAGCAATTAGTTTGTATATTATTAAAAATACAAATAACCTAGCCCTGGTTGGTTTGGCTCAGTGGTTAGAGTGCCAGCCCATGGACCAAAGGGTCACAGGTTTGATTCGTATTCAAGGGCATGTGGTTCGGTTGCAGGCTCAATAGGGGTGCATGCGGAAGGCAACCAATCGATGTGTCTCTCTCACACCGATGTTTCTCTCTCTCCCTCTCCCCCACCCCTCTCCCTTCCTCTCTCTCTAAAAACATCAATCGGGCGAGTATATATCCTAGATTTCTTTGTTCCCATTTTAAACGTTCCCAGCAGCTTACAGTACTAGCATGCACTGTACCTGGAGGAGGCGTCTCTGGTAGCCTAACAAGAGGAGCCAAATCCAGAAGAGTCAACCCTCCCCCCCGACACCACGTGTTACACACTGGCCCTCTGTGGACGCATGATCACTGTGTCCACTGCCCATACTGCTGACTTCTAAGAGGCCTCCTAGATATGAAACAACAACAGCAAGGCAGCTGCCTCCACATGCAATGCTTCTCTGAAGTAAAAGGAGAGAAAATACCAGGATTCAAAGTTTCCCATGGCTGAGAAACGGGTCTTTGCCGCCTTGTTGTCAGGGAAAACAGATATTCATTCTCCATGGAGCTGCTCGCTGTGGTGGGTCACCAGCTACGTCACTTCAAGCCACAGAAAACTTACCTTTTGAGGATAAACTCAAGAACGCTAGCAAGCCTGTCTTGGGGCCATCACTGACATGAAGTGGGCAATAGAGCAATCATCTCACGTGCCAATGAATTATTTAAAAACGCGTGAAAGTACACAGGGAAGTACTCAAGCATAGCTACCCAGCTCCTGGCAGGTGCTAAGGGCATCTGGTCAGGGAAGGCCGCGCGCACTCCGAGCCCCACACCGGCTACTCACCGCCCAGGGGAATCTGCTGTCCTTGCTGACGTCGGGGATGTTGAGCGCCTCCATGGTGCTAGTGACGTACTGAGCGTACATGTAGTTGATCTGGCTCCCATCCCGGTCCCTGTGGGAGGAACGCAGGTGAGCGCTCTGTGGGCAGTGGAGTTAAAGAAACGACATAAGAGAGACAAACAGGTCTCCGGCCATCGGGCAAGTGCATGTCTTACTTAGGAAAGGCGGCTTGAAATGCACTTCCCGATTGACAACTTGGCTGGTTACTAGAACTGAAATGGTTTGCAAAGACAAAGACCCGCAATTTTCCAAGGACCCACAGCAAGTTTTTAAAAGCCCTAAGTCATCTCCTTGCCATCGCCGACGGGCCTGTTGATTGTTGTGCCGCTGGATGTAAAATCCACCTGAATTCCCTGCCAGGTCTCGTTTTCATCAGACGATAGAGTGACCAAGGACCAGCCTGTTCTATTCTTCGGTTATTTCCTCTACGTACCCGCCTCAACAATCTCTCCCACATTTCAAATCCAGGGAGAGCCCACACGCGGAGACGAGCTTCACTCAGCAAGCTCACGTCTCCTTTCTTTCAGATCTTTTAGGATACTTTTTAAGATCATAAAAAGCATAAAAATGTATCTTCTTCAAAAGATTCTCATTCACTTAGAACAGCAGTTCTCAACCTGTGGGTCGCGACCCCTTTGGCGGTTGAACGACCCTTTCCCAGGGGTCACCTACAACCATCCTGCATATCAGATATTTACATGATGATTCATAACAGTAGCAACATTACAGTTACGAAGTAGCAACGAAAATCATTTTATGGTTGGGTCACAACATGAGGAACTGTATTTAAAGGGCCAGAAGGTTGAGAACCACTGACTTAGAATATTTTCCCAGTGACCATGTGCCTGGTATTACGTGTGAGTGAACAAGAGTGAGGAGTCTGAAGCCAACCCGCTCCACACAGATAATCTGGAGGGAATCCCAGGAAAAGCTCGAGATAAGTGTGGGCTTTAGGCTCATTAAGCAAACTATAAAACTGCGGATCCTCCACGGACAGCAAGAGTCTCGGGGAAGGAAGACAGGCTTTTGGAAAGATAAGAAATGCGAGGTCACCGTGAGAAAGAGGGGCTGGAGAGGAAGTGATAATGATGCTATTAATGGCTTTTATTATCCTTACCATCATCCTGTTCACAGCGGGAGCCGGATGAAACCCAAAATAGTTAGTCACTTGCGGGGGAGGGTAAAATCCGACTTAGAGACGCTGACAGGGAGAAGTAGCCACACGTCCATGACTTTTCAGAAACCCCGTTCTTTTAATTCCCCGAAGCTTTCCAGTTCCTAATGGTCACTTTAGGGAAAAGTGGTGTTGGGGTTACTGAGTTATCATTTCCTTTCTCACTCGGGGAGGAATGCGGAGGGAGCTTCCTTCTCACGCTCGGTAGGCACAGCCTGAGTGCCCGGGGCCGGGGAGGCCTGGTCAGTGTCCCACGGAGCCTGCCCACGCGGGTCAGCGGCTGTCACGCTGCTGTGGTCGGCGTTCAGCTGCACACGCTGCCGGGCAGCGCCCAGTCTCCGGACCCTCCCTTGCACCTGCACCCCTGGCCCCAGAACGAAGGCTCGGGCTCAGCCACCTGGGGCTGGATGCCATGTAAGTTCAAGTCCATAGGACAAGAGAGAAAACGTGATGGCTTCTAGAAGCCTCCGCGAAGAGGCAGCTGCTGCATTTCTCTGCCCATCCTGCCTGGTCCCCCACAGCCCTCTGACCCGGGAAAGGACGCAGGAGCGGCCTCCCTGACCCCAAAGGGGAGGGCCACACCTGACGGTGCAGGGGAACCGGGTGCCTGGGTCCCCAGGCCTGTGAGCACCTGAGCCGCCACCTCCAGCTCTTCCAGGAGGAGCAGCACTGCGCTCGCTGAGCACCTTTCACTGGGGTTTTTATGATGCAGGACCCAGCCGGACACTAAGGAATGCAGCTGGCAATAGTACCAGCCTGTGCAGAGGAGAAGGGGGGGCGTGCGGAGAGGGTGGGGCGTGTGGAGAGGGCGGGGCGTGTGGAGGAGAGGGCGGGGCATGTGGAAGAGAGGGCAGGGTGTGTGGAGGAGGATAGGGCGGGGCTTGTGGAGGAGAGGGCAGGGCCAGTGGAGAGGGCGGGGCGTGGGGAGGAGAGGGCGGGGCCTCTGGAGGAGGAGAGGCCGGGGCGTGGGGAGGAGAGGGCTGGTGCACCTAAGGAGCTGGTCAGGGCAGAGGCGGTGCTGGAGGGACTGTGAAAGGCTGGTAATTCAGGACGTAAGGATGTGAAGAAAGACATGGGGGGGGGGGGGCATCCAGGAAGGGAATAAAAACAGCATCAAACACGACAGTGTTGAAACTGAGTCTGCGCGTCTGGAAGCCATGGCATCACCAGTCATCAGGCGTGCGGCTGCGGCTTCGGGCCCAGGACAATTGGCCAAGATCCACCTAAGACCGCAGCGGGTGGCGTGGAAGGTGCCATGCGAGGAAGAGGGCCTCAGGCTTGAAATCACAGGGGTCTCCCGGTGGCCTTGCAAGGCGCCTCCGGCTCCAGCTGCGGGGAGCGGCTCTAAGCCACGGCCACGGCTGCACGGAGGCCACGCTGGCCAGCGCTGCGAGGGAGGGTGACACCACAGCTGGGACTCTCCCGACAGGGTGGCTCCCCGCAGCCCTGCCCGAGGCCTCACCCCTGTCTGAGACGCCTCCACAGACCCTCCCCAGACCCTCCCCGCCCTCTCTCCCTCCTGAATGTCTTGCATATTTAGTCCAGTCTCAGCACCCGCTTCTCCGAGGCCCTGGCTCACTCAGACGTCCGAGGCTCTTCGCACAGCGGGTATCAGTGGGTGTATCGGCGGACACCTCGGGAAGACGGGGGTGAGGGGGGACACGGGGGACACACTGAGAAACGTCTGTGCTTTAGAGCTAACTGGAAGCTGCAGGCGTGTAAGCCAAAGACAGAAAGACACAGCAGAGGGACAGAAATAGCGGTGAATGCGGAGAACTTACTATGTCCCGGAATTATCTCGCTCAGCGCGAGCTACAGTCCTGCTCCTGTACAAGTGTGCCCATTTCACAGATGGAGAAACTGAGGCCTCCACAGGTACGATAATTTACACAAAGCCCTAGAGCCGGTAAAGTGGTGCAACTTAAATGCAACTAGTCTGATTTCAGAGTCTGCACTCTCCTCCTCCGCCTCCACAGTTTTTTTCAACGTGGTAAAATCCTTTTCACTACATTGTTAAGTTGTAGGTGTTACTGTATTTAACTAAAATTATGTTTCTAATATAATTATCATCAATAAGTATTAATTAGTTCCGTATATATATATTCCAAGAAAGTGAGCTTAGAGGATTAACCCTATGTATGTGTTGTTTTATGATAAAAACGTGGATTTATAAATTAACAGGGAATGAATACGGAATAATAGCACTATTTCCTAAAATTAAATGCTAACGTAAACGGTGCACAGTCACACTCCCTTTCCCCTTCTAATTGGTGGCTCTTCAGTTTGAATGAACTGACCCCCCCCCATCTGGAAATGCGCTTCCCTCCCCGATCCTCGGGCCCACCTCCCAGCTCAGCCCTCGCTTCCTCCCACGGTGACCCGACGCTAATAATTCTGCATCCTGTGCACCCTGAGTGTTTCACACTTAACGTTTCACAGCTGTCTTTAACACATCACTTTATTTATGAAAGAGAAGCGGGCTGGCTGGAAAGATGCCAAATGAGCCAGGCTTTTAAGCGGACACATACTGCCTACGAGGACTGATTTCCTCACTGCTCACCTCTCCCTCCACAGACACTCCATGGAAGAGGGTCTGGACTGCAGTGTGGGCCAGTGAGGGCGAGAGGGGCCCGAGTTCTATCCATAAGCAATTTTAGAAAGAGAACGAAGACTCTGATGGTGACTGTGAGTACCAGGTTAGTCCTATTTCAAAATGCAGGAGCTATTAAACATCATTCCAATCAGCGTTTTTGCAAAACTCAGCCTCATATCTAATTTTTATTTTTTCAAAAATCACTAAGATGTCTTTAAATGCATCATTAGAATAGCAGTTAAGTTCAAAATGTTTAGCGGAAATAAGGCATTCGTGCTAAATAATTTTCATTACTGTAAAATCAGTTATGAATCAGTTAAAATGATCCATGCAAATTATCTCCTTTAAGGTAATCATACCCAACTAGCTATCTTTTTAAGGAAATATATTTATATTAAGACTGTTTTGAAATGATTAAAAACATAAATGAAAAGATACCTTTATTTTGCTTACAGAAAGGGAATATGGTATTCACCAGGAACTAATCAAATATATAGTAAGAAAGTAAATATACTATATAGCAGTGGTTCTCAACCTTCCTAATGCCGCGACCCTTTAATACAGTTCCTCATGTTGTGGTGACCCCCAACCATAAAGTTATTTTCATTGCTACTTCATAACTCTAATTTTGCTACTGTTATGACTCGTAATGTAAATATCTGATATGCAGGATGTATTTTCATTGTTACAAATTGAACATAATGAAAGCATAGTGATTGATCACAAAAACAATATGTAATTATATATGTGTTTTCCGATGGTCTTAGGCGACCCCTGTGAAAGGATCATTCGACCCCCAAAGTGGGTGCGACCCACAGGTTGAAAACTGCTGCTGTATAGTAAGACTTAGCTTTTTTTAAAAAAAAAAACATATTCACCAGTAGGGGTCACTATCACACCAAGTCACTGGGCTAGGAATTCAGCTATCACTGCCAGGAATTAGAGGACCTGGCTGAATTAATAATAAAACTCAAAATGCGAATGAAAATAATTACACAAACATGCTGCTGCACAAATTTTCAAAGGCAAATGTAGGTACTTCATAATTTTACACATTTAATACTCCCTATCACACCAATTTCCTAATCCCATAACGTATGTAAAGTCTTAAATAAACATGTTTATATTTGTACCTATATAAATTCATTATTTATGCAAGCCAAAAAGTAAACTAGTCCAATAATTCTGTGTCTTATCTGGAAGCTTTCTAAAATGTTCTTTATAAAAAAGCAACAAAAATGTCACAGCATCCTAAAATCAAAGTGATCTAGATTAGTGCTCGTCTTAAGAATGAGGAACTCCGCCGCTGAACGAGGCAGTCCGGCCTGAAGCCCACGTGTGGGAGGCAGAGATGTTGTTAAGATAATGTCCTATTTCCACGATCAAATGATATAATATCAATAATTTCTGGGAAAATGATTGGAAGGAAATGAATAACAGGTCCCGTGATAATCAGCATTTGCCAGGCCTTCCGGTCGCTGGAGGCTGGCGGACCACACTCTGCAGGAAAGCCCATGGCAAGCCAGCGCCAGCAGCTCGCACGGAGTGCACGGGGCGGTGGGAGCACACAGACAAAACAGGGCCAGGAGCACCACACCCTCCAGCACATCAACACTTTGCTCTTTCTGAGCAACAATTTAAAGGCGAATAAGAATTTAAACATCATAAAAAACATGAAAACCAGTGAGCTCCAATGGACACCTGCTCTGTCTCCAGCCCCAGGGTCGGCACACGACTGTGACTCGGCAGCAGGCTCCCTTCTGCATTGAATCCCCTGCTGACTCGAAATCAGAACAGATTCGCGGAAAACTTTGTCTAGAAACTGTCAAATGTCCAGGGGTCTCCGATATGCAGTGAAAACTCTAATTGAAATAGAGCCCTGGGGGGCCCTCCATGAGCCAGCTCCCAGGACACACGGTGCCCACGCCTGTGCTCATTGGGACCGTTCACTCTGTGAAAGAATTCCTAGCTGGAGTACACACAACACAACACAACACAAACCCTGGGACTTTATAACATCCAACAGCACAGTATTTTCACAAACCAAATTATTTGCGGGGAACATAAAAGTCAACAGCATCTGCGTCTGAAATTAACTGGGTCACGGAACGACGCTGTAGCCTGTTTCGCAGGCTGGTGAATCCAGGCGGAGTTCTTTTACCTTGTCACAGTGTCGGATGATCGCTCCAGCTCCTCACACTCCATGTGGAACACGCTGGAAAAGGAATCCTGGAAACAGAGGGACAAGGCCGGAGTAAGTGTGACGAGGCTGTACCAGGCGTCCGCGCAGACACGGGCCTGAGGAATGACCGCGCTGGTGTTTGTTACGTCTGTCTACTTACTCTCCGAGGGAACTGGACCGAGCGCTCACGTCACCGCATCAGGCTACTAAAGCCATGTTCCTACAGCTTCTGATCGCCACTGCCTAGAATGCTTCTTTGAGCACTCTTTTTTCTCTACCAGGTGTTAATAAATGTCAGCTTCGAAATTTCTCTATATTTCTTCAAAACCCTCCAGTTCCTGCCTTCATGCAGACATCGATTGCTGCTGCTAGATCCCAGGAGAGGAATGGCTTTTTAGAAACACATCCCATGCAGTCATATTCTGTGAGAGCCAAACAATTGGGCAGGTTTGAGCAACAGAGAGAAACGTTTTTGAAGTTACACTGAAAAGCAGGTACATATCTGCAGCCGAGCTATACTCGCGGCTGAATAAAGAATCGGAAGGAAGCAGGACTAAAACACTGATGTGAGCGTGACGCGGGGACAGGAGAGAGGAGCACGCGTGTGTTTCTTTTCTTGCTCACATTTTGATTTTGGCTCACGCTGTTGAAATACTTTTCATCGGTAACTAACTGCAACATAAATCAAGTCACTTAATTCCCTATCTAAACCCAACAACCGAAGTTGTTAAAAGTGAGCAAAGTGGCCCTGACCGGTTTGGCTCAGTGGATAGAGCTTCGGCCTGCGGACTGAAGGGTCCCAGGTTCGATTCCGGTCAAGGGCATGTACCTTGCCTGCAGGCACATCCCCAGTAGGGGGTGTGCAGGAGGCAGCTGATCGATGTTTCTCTCTCATCGATGTTTCTAACTCTCTATCCCTCTCCCTTCCTCTCTGTAAAAAATCAATAAAAAATATAGTGTTTAAAAAAAAAAGTGAGCAAAGTGCATCAGCGGGCCTGTGGGTAGGCTTTATTCAAAGCACCAGTGAGCCGAGGCAGACGCTGCCATGACAGGGTCAACCGGGGAAGCTGGAGCCGAATGCTAATCACATTTCCAGTGTCTGAAAAAGGGGGCCTCGTGTATAACTTTCCAACAGTAAATCGCAGGGGAAACGTGCTCAGTTGACAGACTGCATTAGTGAGTGCTGACCTGGACTTTAAAACGGTGGCTACTCTCTTATAATCATCTCTACATTACAGGTTTTATAACTGATTAAGCATATGAAGTGGTATCTACGAGAATACCGGTTATCTTACAGCATAGAGAGTTCCTAATTGATATCCTATTAATGAGAATAACACACACACACACACACACACACACACACACACTGATTTGGATAATGTTGGGTCCTACAGTGCAATCTTACTACCTAAAACAATGTAAAGACTTTACATATAAGTATTAAATATATTTTATTCTGCTTTCTCCCAAAAACATGAGCTCAGATATCACACATGGTGGAAGCTGACTGATACAAGTGGTGACCCCACTCTCTTTCCCACTAACCCTCCAATAAGGAGCCTATTGCCAGGGTCTAAAGGGAAAAGAAGAGGAACAAGGACATCAAACAGAAGTCTCCTGGCAGCAGTGGTTCACAGGCTGAGAAGGGAAAGACACTGCAGAAAGGAAAACTGCCTTCGGCCAGGGGCCCCGATTCTAACAGCAAGCGCGGCTGGCCCATCGAGAGGCAACCAGCCCCCTACGAGAACCACCTCTCACACACATCTCTTTCTTATTTTTAAAATATATTTTTTATTGATGTCAGAGAGGAAAGGAGAGAGAGAGAGAGAGAGAGAGAGAGAGAGAGAGAGAGAGAGAGAGAGAGAAACATCAAGGAGGAGAGAGAATCATGGATCGGCTGCCTCCTGCACGCCCCACACCGGGGGTCGAACCCGCAACCCAGGCATGCCCCACACTGGGAATTGAACCGTGACCTCCTGGTTCCTAGGCCGATGCTCAACCACTGAGCCACGCCAGCTGGGCCACACATCTCTTTCTTGCTTTTTCTTTTTTTAATCCTCACCCGAGGATATTTTCCCATTGATTTTTTAGGCAGAGTGGAAGAGAGAGGAAAAGACAGAGAGAAACATCGATGTGAGAGAAACACATCGATGGGTTGCCTCCTGCATGAGCCCTGACCAGGGCCCGGGCCAGGGAGAAGCCTGCAACCAAGGTGCATGCCCTTGACCAGAATCAAACCCAGGACCCTTCAGTCCGTAGGCCGAAGCTCTATCCACTGAGCCAAATAGGCCAGGGCCCATCCCTTTCTTTACGTTACAGATCGGTGGATTGAAATTTACCACTCAGAACTGTTTGGTGGCTTCCCATTGCTGGTAAAGGATTGGAGACCCACAGGCAGCTTTAATAATGCAGCCTCTATTGGGCCATCCCTTTGTTTTTTAAAGTATTTCCGGCAAAAGATAACATGGCCCTAGCCGGTTTGGCTCAGTAGATAGAGCATTGGCCTGTGGGCTGAAGGGTCCCGGGTTCGATTCCTGTCAAGGGCACATGCCTGGATTGCGGGCTATCCCCAGAAGGGGGTGTGCAAGAAGGAGTCGATCCATGATTCTCTCTCATCATTGATGTTTCTATCTCTCTCTCCCTCTCCCTTCCTCTCTGAAATCAATAAAAAAATAAGTAAATAAATAAGATGAGAAACCTATTTAAAAAAGAAAAGAAAATGTGCTACCCAACCCGTTCAGAATGGGGATCTCCCTGCTCCTAGCAGCCGTGGCACTGCTCTTCCAACCATGGGAGGTCAGCACTAACGACAATGCGTTTCCCCATCGAGGCCATGGAGCCGCTGACCACAGCAGCATAGGACACGCCCAGGGTGACCGCTTTGAGGAGGGACACTGAGGCACCCTCTCCCCACCCCTACCTGTCTTCAACCAGGACAGGTCTACTATCATCAGCTTTGCATGACCAGGGTTTAGGAGAGGGTTCGAGGCTAACATGGGGTTTACAAGCAGTGGCCCCAGGAATCTCCGTGTCTGTCTTTCTAACAAGAAAAAAGCCATACTCTGTACTCACGGAGCAGTCTCCATCCACGATGAAGATGGTGCACTTCTGCACCTGCATGAAGGAGATAATCGTGGCAGCGATCTTCTTCAGAATGACCTCCAAGGATTGCTGCTCTTCAAAAATCAGGCTGGCCAGGTCAAGCAGCACCTGACAAAAAGACACCACAAGCTTCATATTTAGTAACTAGAGGCCCGGTGCACCAATTCGTGCACCAGTGGGGTCCCTCAGCCTGGCTTGCAGGATTGGGCTGAAACCGGCTCTCTGACATCCCCTAAGGGGTCCTGGAGTGCGAGAGGGTGCAGGCCAAGCCAACACACCCCACTGGTGCATGATCGGGGTCAGGGAGGGATATGGGAGGTTGGAGAGCTGGGGAGGGACTGTGGGAGGGCTCCAGGGCATATCTGACCCCTCTCGCTCAGTCCCAATTGGCCAGACCCCAGCAGCAAGCTAACCTACCGGTCAGAGCGTCTGTCCCCCAGTGGCCAGTGCACGTCATAGTGAGCACTTGAGCGACCTTAGTATATCATTAGCATATTATGCTTTGATTGGTTGAATGGACGACTGGACTACCAGACACTTAGCGTATTAGACTTTTACTATATAGGATTGCTTGTGACCACTAAAGCAATATAATGATATATATGAGCTATACGTTGTTTATATATATTTAATCTAACATGTTACAAGCAAGTTTGCATTCTGCTTACTAACAATTGTTATTACAGTTAGTACAGTGGTCCTATCATAGACTCTGAATCCAGCCAGAGTCATTAGAGTTTAATTCCGACTTCCCTTCCTGCCAGCTTTGTGATTTAGGGGAAATTTCTTGAAAATGGGGATAACAGTAGTACCAAAATCATAGGAATGCCGGAAGAACTAAATAAGTTAACATTCATAAGGCATTTTGAACAGCATATGACACTTAAAACACGTTGTTCATAAATAATAAATGTGTATTAATGTTTATCGACATTTTCACAGGACATATTAAATACTGTCCAAAGTAAATAAAGCATTAGTTCTTTTTGTGATTTTCCTGGTAATTTCTCTTTCCTTTGAATTCCACAGAATTTCTTCCAATGTCACAAAGAATGTGTGTGATGAGGGGGTAGAAAGTGTACATATTACAAAAAAATTATTGGAGGTGATACTGTCCTAGCCCAGGCCTGAAAGATGAGTAGAAATCATTGAGGTGAAGTGGGGGAAGGGGACTATTTCAGTCAAAAAGAACTGAATTGAGAAAAAGCAGCGCACTATACTGCTAGCTTCGATCAAGTTTCATGTGCATATGGAGTGTAAAGAGGAGAGCTGGGCAGATGAGGTTGGAGAGTGAAACAGAGAAACAACCCGAAACCCTGTATATCTCTTGAAGCAGTTGGATGGCGACAGTTTGCAGAAAGGAAGTGACAGGGTCACAGTTGTGCTCGTGAACACGCGGTCTGGGTGAATGGATGACAAGCAGAGAGCATGGGAACAGTTACGGAGATACCGCAGTTGAAGGCAATGGAAGGTCCAATGTCTTATTTTTTAAAAAATATATTTTATTGATTCTTTACAGAGAGGAAGGGAGAAGGATAGAGAGTTAGAAACATCGATGAGAGAGAAACATCGATCAGCTGCCTCCTGCACACTCCCCACTGGGTATGTGCCTGCAACTAAGGTACATGCCCTTGACCAGAATCGAACCTGGGACCCCTGAGTCCGCAGGCCAACGCTCTATCCACTGAGCCAAACTGGTTAGGGCGGTCCAATGTCTTATTAATACAAGTTCAAAAGAGAAAAAATAGAGAGCAGGGGAGAAGAGTCATCAAAGAAATAATGAAAAAGAATCACATAAAACGGAAGGGTATGAGCCTCCAGGCTGAAAGGGATGACCAGGTATCAGCATGATAAATTAAAAGGGAAAAGAAAAAGTCATATTGTGAAATTAAGTTACCAAAGCAAAGATAAAGAAATAATCCAAAAAGCTTACAGACATTTAAAAAAATCTACACAGAACCAAGAATCAGAACAACATGGATACTAGTTAGAAGACAAAGCACTACCTTTAAAATCTGAGGAACTGATTTTTTTTTCATTTGAGAATTTTGTACCCAGCAAAACTTGCCAGGATGGTACAATAGACATTTTCATACATGCCAGGATTCAGAAAGCTTCCTTCACCACTCCCCTCCTCATAGAGCTACTTGAGAATGTGCAGCAATACAACAAGGGGATGCGCTGAGAGAGGAGTTGTGGGATCCATGGCTGCAGATGAGCCTTAAGCCGTGAAGGGCAGTTCTATGCTGACACCTGGGCAGCAGTCATGGGGTGACACAGTTTGGCTTGAAAGAGGCAAGAGGGAGAACATCAACTTGGAGATCTCCGAGAAAAAGAACTCCACAGAATTCCTAAATAATGGAGAGTCGCGGTGTGGGAGGACCAACAGCATGAGATGACACCAGAGCAAACAGTTCAAGGGAAAAAGAGTGGAATTCAGAAACATCCAGAAAAACTAACATGAACAACATTCTCATAGCCCTGGCACTTCTGAACACCTTGTTTGAAATTGCAACTTTAGAATTAACCTAGAGGTAAAAAACAAAAAAACAAACAAAACAACAATCAAAAACCCACACAGTTAATCATGGTTGTAGACAATATATATGTCATCCATGTGGGCGACATAAAAGAAAAAGTCCAGATGGGAAAACAGAGGTGAGGAGTAGTTGGGAAGGAGAGATGAGAGATGCTGAGGTCCTGGTCTTATGAAGCATGGAATCAAGAGATGACATCTCTTGTCGATGGAGCAAGAACTGAAAGCTTTATTTAACATGACAAAGGCAACCCACCCCATAACTCAAAACAGTGACCGATGATACTGGTCCGCTAAGGGTCATGCAAGCAAAGGGTGGTGAAAGCCAAATAAGCCCTCCCCTGTTCATTAGTGAACACTGCCCAACGGTTATGAACTTGGGAAGAAGGAAGCAGAATTAACTATTAGAAGGAACAACCGTCATATTTAGAAACTGAATCTGTGCTATTTGCATTTTCAGTCGTGCACAGAGATTGGCTAAAAATCACACGCATATATTAGATAAACATTTTAACACATTTAAAGAAGAATCTCTGAGCTCTTTCTCTAGGCCCCGGACTTGCCTGATTCCTCTTGTTCTCCAGCAGCGATGTCTCGTAGAGTTGTGCGTTGTGAAGAACAATCCCACAAAATGCCAAGTACGCGGCGAAGTCCTAGAAAACGGGTCAGACAACACCAAGTGAGAATTGTCTCTACAACTGTCTGGGTCTGTTGCCGGAAACACAAAGGGCATCCAACGTTAGGTAGAGTTGAATAAATACGGGAGAGCCCGAAGGAGAGATGTTTATTCTACATAAAATCAGGAAATGAGGCAGAGTGGGTGTGAGCGAAGTGGCACCCCCTAGTGGGTGACCAGCACCGACACAGCCTCCTATGTTGTAAGTTCGGTAGACATGAACAAGGAGAGAGAGAGTGGTATGGAGACCTGGTCTCTTTATTAGAAATGGGAACCTGCTCTTATGCAAAAACTCGTGTGGCCTCTGAATGTCGGTAAGACTCGAATCCATGCCGAGGAGATGCAAATGGCTTATAACTTCTTTCGGGGCAAATAAAGCTCACGTGCTCCTTAGGAGAAGACGGGCAATTACACTTCCCTCTAAAGTTGCAGATATTAGTTGAATTGTGTTCCTTTTAACAGGTAACTATTGTCCTCAATATACTATACTTAGGTGGTGTGCTCACACTTACATTGCTTGTTGGTTAAAATAGATCTTTACCTGGCACGCTGGACCCACAATCGTGGATTCATTTTGCCAAGTGGTGATACGGCCTAAGGATCCCGGCCTTTCTAGAGGGGTTCACATTTCATGAACTATAAACAGATAATGGCACAGAAAGCTGCCTAGAGCCATGCGTCCACCACTCACGCTCAGGAGGCATTCACAGACAGGAGAGTGGATGCCCAGGACCCTGACTTTACAGGCACTTGCTTTGTTCTGGAGCAATTTAGACACAGAGACCGAGACCAGGGCCAACACAGCCCCAGCGTGGAGACAGAAGTCTTGTCTCCCAAAGCGCCTAACTTTCAGGGAGTGACGGAAACAGCACTGGGCTTGAGTAGGAGGAATTGGGGGGCGGGGGGCGAGGATGGAGGGCGCCCTGGCACACGTGTAATGCCTCTTCAGGAAGAGGGATAGCAAACCCGCCAGTAGATGCAGCCATGACCAGGCGTGTGGGCTGCGGTCCTGAGCGGAAGCAGATGGTGTGTGGCCTGTCACAGGACAATGCCGACGGCCCGCTTTCCGGAGCTGGTTCGCACACTCAGCCTGAATGCACGCCTCGGTGCCCTGCGTCCATGTGCCCAGCTTAGAGGACATTGTGATTGGGCTTCACAGGGGGCAGGTCCAACGCCCAGCTGACCTGTGGTGCTGGCCTTGGAGCACGGCTCCAGGGGGTTTACTCGAGGCTGAATTTCTTTTTTTCCTTTTAAATTGATTTTTATTGATTTCAGAGAGGAAGGGAGAGGGACAGAGAGATAGAAACATCAATGATGAGAGAGAATCACTGATTGGCTGCCTCCTGCACGCCCCCTACTGGGGATTAAGCCCGCAACCTGAGCATGTGCCCTTAACCAGAATCAAACCTGAGACCCTTCAGTCCACAGGCCAACACTCCATCCACTGAGCCAAACCAGCCAGGGCAAGGCTGAATTTCTTAATAGCAGTGATGAAAGGTAGTGAGCAAACTGAAAGTCCATATCACCCTCTGTATGGCCCCAATGTGTGTGCACACGCGCATGCACACACACACACACACACACACACACTCACACACGCACACATACACGCCGTGGGGGAGGCGTGGCCACACAGAGTGGAGCTAAGTGGATGGCACAGGTTCCCCTGCTGGTCACTGTGTCTGCCACAGGAGGCAACCGGACCATTTCAGATCACGTTAACCCACAGGGTGCTTAGTGACAGGCAGTGTCAGCAGCAGCTCCTCTGCAAGTCTGTCCACCCTGAGGAGACATCACACCAGACGCGCGCTCTGTACCTTCTCATCTTTCTCAGTGAATGTCCCGCCGTTTCCCGACTTCTTGTTGATGGCCTGGGCGACGCCGACAACCTGGTGTAAGGAGAGAGAAGTGTCCAAAATGATTGGTATGAATGCACCGGTGTGTTCGCAGCAGAATTTCTGCACGTGCTTTAAAACAGCAAACAAAACCAGGCTGCCAACCCGAGACAAAGCCCCAGCAGCTGCGCGAGCTCTGCAGCATCTACTGCAGTCTTTCTCTCTGATAAGAGTTTGAAAGTTTTTAACTCCCTGGGTCCCAAACGACACCTGACTTTGTGACATCACCTGGCATTGTGTTCTAGGCAGTGAAGGCGAGGGCGGAACTAGAGAGATGGCAGATGCCATAATGGTGACATTCCAGTCAGTGTGAGGCTCGGGAGGAAGTCCCACCCACCCCCTTCACCACCCTGTTTTACAGACCAGCTAACAGGAAGCGAGGGGCCGACGTGGCCCACGCAGGCTTTCCACCTCTCTTCCAAACCCTAGGCCAGTGACGGCGAACCTTTTGAGCTCGGCGTGTCAGCATTTTGAAAAACCCTAACTTAACTCTGGTGCCGTGTCACATATAGAAATGTTTTGATATTTGCAACCATAGTAAAACAAAGATTTATATTTTTGATATTTATTTTATATATTTAAATGCCCTTTAACAGAGAAAAATCAACCCAAAAAATGAGTTCACGTGTCACCTCTGACACGTGTGTCGTAGATTCGCCATCACTGCCCTAGGCAGTCATCAAGTTACAGACATATTCACGCCGTAGGCAAACAACAGCCCCAGACACGGCCTCATCCTAATCCCTGGAGCCTGGGAAGAGGTCACCTTACATGGCAAAAGGGACTCTGCAGATGCGATTAAGTTATAGATCACCCGAGTCATGTCGGGGGTGAGGGGCCCAGTGTTGGAGCAGGAGGCAGGATAGCTGGTCAGAGATGGGAAGATCTGGGCTGCAGGTCTGATGGTGGAGGAAGAGCCACAAGCCACGGGATGTGGGCAGCCTGCAGGCAAGAGAAGGATTCCTCCCGGACTCCGCACAGGAGCACAGCCCACCCACACCGATGTTAGCCCAGGGAGAACCAGTCTGCGCTCTGGCCTCCAAATCATACCATGGCACATTTGTGTTGATTTAAGGCACTACCTTCCCGGTAGACTTCTACAGCAGCAGTGGCACTCAGATGGCCATTAGAGTTGCTCTCACAATCCTCTTCCCCTCTCACTCCTCCACATCCCATACTGCATCTGCTTCACCAGAGAAACCTCATTCTCTTCCAAGCCTGACATCTCACTGCTGATGGTTTTCCTGCCGTTAGTCCATCTCTGACACTAGGCCAGGCCTATCTTCCTGCGACACTGCTTTGGGCATACAAGTTATCCCATCACTCAGCTGTTTTAATGCTCCACCCATCCATCCATCCATCCACTCATCCATCCACTCATCTACCCACTCACTCATTCATCCATCCATCCATCCATCCATCCATCCATCCATCCAGGATAAAAATCGCAGATGGATTCCACACCCTCAATGTGCACTGAGATCGCTTACATGGCCTTTGAGTTAGAATCCTGCGACCTTTGTTCATGGGGTTCTTTGAACTATGACCTTCCTCTCTCTTGACAGAGGCTGAGTTTCCAAAGAGCGGTCCACAGACCCGCCCCCGCCCCGAGTTCTGTGTGGCAGTCATAATGCCAGACGTCTGACAGCCAGGCCTTCCGGTCTTGCACCTCATCTTCTCACACACCCTGAGTCTCCAACTAGCTTGTTTCCCGAGGACATGATGTAGGTCTTGCCCCTCAAAGTGGCCTGGGGCCTGCGCTGTCCTGACACCCTCCGTGCCAGTCGGTTGTTGTAGATGACGAGGGAGAAGTGTCCGAGGGACCACAATTTTCAGGCTGATGTACTTACTGGACAACCCACATTTGAATAAGAGTTAATAAATCTGCCCACTTTCCCTCTGCCTTTGGCTTGATATTAAGAGATCTGCCCGAACCCAAGGCCTTACATGGCAGTGATAAGTCTGTGCTCTTAATCAGCCTTTAGTGATGAAGTTAACACAGCCCAGAGGGACTTGGGGAGAATGGAAAAGAAAAGCTTGTGTTTATTTCAGTTTTTAATTTAAAAAATATAGAAAATCACAGAGAACAAGATGGTAAACACCATGTCATTGTCAACTAGAACAAGGATAATGAGGGCTGTGTTCAAACTTAGCTGTGACCTGGTCAGGGTGGCTCAGTTGGCTGGGCATCCTCCCATAAACCAAGAGGTAGCTGGTTTAAGTCCCCCATGGGGCACATGCCCAGTAGGGGGTGTGCAGGAGGCAGCCAATGGCTGTTTCTCTCTTTCCCTCTCCCTTCCTCTCTCTCTAAAATCAATTGAAAAGACATATTTAGAAATTTCAGCTTGCAGGTCCCACCCCGGTGGGTCTGACTCAGTAGGTCTGGGTTGGGGCCTGAGAATTTGTTTCACTAAAAGTTCTCAAGTGCCGAGGTCTAGGGACAAAAACCACTTTTAGAACCACTGATAATAGAACTACAAAGTCTTAATACTTCGTGGTTTCTTTTCTTTTAAGTTACATTAAGATAAAACTATCCCAGTAGGCGTGGCTAGTGGTTGAGCATTGACCTATGAATCAGGAGGTCATGGTTCAATTCCCAGTCAGGGCACATGCATGGGTTGCTCGCTCCATCCCCAGTGTGGGCCGTGCAGGAGGCAGCCAATCAATGACTCTCATCATTGATGTTTCTATCTCTCTCTGACTCTTCCTTCCTCTCTGAAATTAATATATATACATATATATATATATATATATATATATATATCCAGTCCCATTGTACTCTCTACCAAATTTTGGTCATGTGACCCCCAGATATCTGCATCACTGGCAGGCTCTTGCTGTTACGAACCATCTCCAGTGACCATCTGCACATGGGTCTCCTGGGCACAAGGAGAGCCCTCCTTCGATGCCATCTTCAGAGGCCGACAGAAACGTAGACCTTCCCAGCCATGCCCGAGAGCTCCTGCCAACCTCACAGCCTGACCAGCCCCCTGCATCCTCAGGCTTTTAAATCTCGGCCAGTCTGCTGGGCACAAACTGCGTCTCATTGTCGCTTTCATCTACATTTTCTGGATTACCAGAGAGAAGGCACAGCTTTTGCATTTTTATTAGCTGCATCCATTTGCCTGTTCTGTGCTGCCTCTGTGCACCTTTGCCAGTTTTGACCTTTTGGTTGTTGTTTTGGGTTGTTGGGCTTTTATTAATAACCTAGAGGCCTGGTGCACAAAATTCATGTATGGGGGGGTTCCTCAGCTCAGCCTGCACCCTCTCCAATCCGGGACCCCTTTCACAATATGGAACCACTGGCTCCTAACTGGTCACCTGCCAGCTTGATGGCCCTAACTGCTCTCCCCTGCTGGCCTGATCCCCCTAACTGCTCTCCCCTGCTGGCCTGATCCCCCTAACTGCTCTCCCCTGCTGGCCTGATCCCCCTAACTGCTCTCCCCTGCTGGCCTGATCCCACTAACTGCCTATCTGCTCTCCCCTCCTGGCCTGATTCCCCTAACTGCCTATCTGCTCTCCCCTCCTGGCCTGATTCCTCTAACTGCTTATCTGCTCTCCCTTCCTCTCCGTGCCCTTCAAACCCCCAGCACAGGCATGCTGAGAGTTCTCCGCTGTGGCCCCACCCCCGTCCTGATTGGTAGTGACATTACGGCGTCCCTGGAGAATTTGCATATTCCTCTATTATTAGTATAGATTTAAGAATTGAGGTTTGCCATTTCTTTAAATGGCTGCTAAGGCCCCTGTCTGTTGTGGTCCACTTTGTCCACCTGTATGTATAAGCAGTACACCACCTGTCTCCATCTTCCGAGTGTCTTTATGGGTGTGGTGGGCGGGGGACCAGGCAAGTGCGAGAACAGGACTGGCTGCTTTGGGCTTCCTCACATGCCTGGGGCAGGGAAAGGCCCCAGTGGACGAGAAGCAAGTCGCAAACACAAGCAGCAGGGCCCCGAGGGTAACCAGTGTCGGACATACTTGACCGAGGGCCAGTGCCGCTAACAGAGTTGATGACTCTATTCCCAGCCGACATAGGCAAGAGTCAGAACTCGGAAAAGTTTGCCATTTCAGGAAGTGAAGGGAGGCCTGGTACAGGGCAGGCTCTTGGCATCTGCTCATTCACTTAACCTTTAGAGCAACACCTTCAGCTGGGCATTACCCTTTCCATGTTACCACGGGGGCAGCCGGAGCTCAGGAAAGTTAAGTGGGTCACCCCAACATGGCAGCCGACCTCTCCAGTCTGATTCTAAAGCCTGCGTCCTTTTCTTTTTTCTTTTTTTTTAATATGTTTTCATTGATTTCAGGGAGAGAAAGGGAGAAGGAGAGAGATAGAAACGTCAATGATGAGAGAGAATCATTGACCGGCTGCCTCCTGCACGCCCCTACTGAGGATCAACCTGGGCCTGTGCCCTGACTCGGAATCAACAGTGATCTCCTGGTTCATGGGTCGATGTTCAACCACTGAGCCACGCCGGCTGGGAAAAAGCCAGCGTTCTTTCTGCTCCCGCCCTGGGCCCGGGGCAAAGTGCGAGCAGGCCCGCTGTGGGCATGGGCTCTGAAGCGCCATTCTGCAACGGAACCGCTCAGCCCGGGGTCCCCAGTGCAGCCGGGGCTGTCTCCCCACCCCCCACCCCCACCTCCACACACATGCTCATATGGTTAATGCATATTTCCACCCGAGGCAATGGAACAATTTCAGCATGAGAACTTTGAGAAACAAAGATGAATCCAGAGTGGCCGCTAGACGTGCTGTTTTCTTTGACTGCGATTATAAATCTCATGACACATTCTTACAGCCAAGAATCACTCATGCAACATAAAAAAAGTCCTACATTTCAGGGAGGAACAGATAATAATGCCTTTTCAAAAGCCAGTAGGATCTTGCAGAAAAAGCTGGAGGGACGGATGGTGATCGAAGTCAGAATAGCGGGGGCTGACTGGGGTGAGGGTGAGGGTCTGTGTTCTAGCTCTTGACTGGGCTGTCAGTTACACAGATATAAACACGTTTGTCGAAACACATCAAATTGTACATGCAGGTCTGTGTCTTTTACTGTATGTAAATTTTAGTCGGTTTTCAAAACAGGATTTAAAAGTGAAAAGTGAACTTGCAGTTGCTGGCGGTCCGTGCGCCAGTGCCCGCTGCCGCGGTGACGGTGGCGCAGGAGGAGGTGTGACCGTCTGCTGGGTGCCATGAGCAGGATTGATGTCCCTAGATGGGGCGGGACAAACCCAGCCCCGGACCAGCAGCCTCCCTGCCCTCGGAACGCCCTGGGGGAGTGGTCCACCCAGCTGGCTACGTCCAGGGAACGCTTGGCACAACTCTCCATCCTACTGTTTATTCTTGTCCCTTCACTCACAAAAACCCCTCTCCCCTGCCAAGTCCTAGCGTCTCTGCCACCTCACCCGGCACAGGCACTGCGGCTCCAGCTCCTTAGTCAGCGTGCCTGCCCCTGGGACACGGAGATTCGGCTCTGAGGCAGAGCAGCCCGTGGCCACTGTGAGACTCCCGCCAGGTGCCCTTTATTTTTAAAAAATATATTTTTATTGATTTCAGAGAGAAAGGAGTCCTCCATGATGAGAGAGAATCATTGATTGGACTCCTGCACACCCCCACACTGGGATGGAGCCCGCAATCCAGGCACGTACCCTGACCAGGAATCAAACCGTGACCTCCTGGTTCATAGGTCGACGCTCAACCACGGAGCCACACCGGCTGGCTCCCCAGGTGCCCTTTAAAATCTGCCGGAGACACTCAGGTTACAGGTTACATAGCAGAGAGCCTTGTGTCCCACGGGGGCACGTCCAGGCTTAGGCGGGGTCAACTTCCCATTTCCCTTTTGGCTGGGCCCTGGGCGACACGCTGAGAGAGCCATCGCGCACCCTCTGAACCTTGCGGGTGAGTCTCGGCGGCGGCCACTGGCACCTCCCTGCCTCCGAGCCAGCCTGGGGGTTTGTGCTTCACGTGGAAACTGCCAGCAAGTCCCGGAAGGCGCCGGGAGCAGAGGGACTTGCTCCGGGTCCTGCTCCTCAGCCAGCGCACAGGCAGCCATGTGCTTCCTGACACACAGTCAGACTCTTTCCTTCACAGTCTGTCTCTGCTCAATTAGGAACACAGTCGAAACAACAAACACATTTGCCTGCGCAGTATGTGTGCACATACTGTACCCTGCACCAGGGTGCTCCCAGCTCCGCCGCGGCCCCTCCACACGCCACGCTGCCAAGAACGACTCGGAGCCTCGAGCTGTTCCGTAGCTGAGATTTGTTTTCAGGGCGTTGTCCGTGCTCTGCCAGGAGCTGGCGGCTGAAGCGCGGGCTCTCCCGGGCACCGCTGTTGGACTTGGACTCTGTTACACCAGAATCCAGTCTGTTCCAGCTCAGCCTGCCCCAGTGACAGGTCCGCATCTCTCCAGCAGGGGGCGATGCTGTGCTGGCGACATCCGGAATTACAGGGTAAAGAGGGCGTCCCGCAGGTGCTCCCGACCCACACCGATGGGAAACAACACAGCGCGAGTGGAAAAAGCAAGTTCCATGCATCAAACCCCAATGAGGCTGTGTCTCACTTATATTATTATTTTATACTAGAGGCCCGGTGCATGAAAATTCATGCACTTGGGGGGGGGGGGGCTCAGCCCAGTCTGTGCCCTCTCACAGTCCAGGACCCCTCGAGGGATGTCCACCTGCTGGTTTAGGCCTGCTCCCCAGGGAATCAGGCCTAAGCCGGCAGTTGGACAACCTTAGTGCTGCCGCGGAGATGGAAGAGGCTCCCACCACCACAGCTGCACTCGAAGCTGTGAGCCCAGCTTCTGGCTGCGCAGAGCTCCCCATGTGGGAGTGCACTGACCACCAGGGGGCAGCTCCTGCATTGAGCGTCGGCCCCCTGGTGCTCAGTGCACATCACTGCGACCGGTCGTTCTGCTGTTAGGGTCCATTTGCATATGACCCTTTTATTAGAGAGGACTGCTTTCAGGTGTCCAGCATAGCGGTTAAATAATCATATGCTTTACAAAGTGCCCACCTGCCCCCATAGTCATCCCAAGGTTACTGACTATATGTCCCACCCTGTACTTCACATCCCGGGACACCCTGTAACTGCCCATCTGTTAGGGGTGCTCAGCCTGAGATGCTGCAGACACGCCCAGGCTGGGGGCCCTGACCAAGTGAGTCTGAGGAGGAGGGACAGGACACGTGTGAGTGGCATTTAAAGCCAGGCGAGTAGGCGACATCGCTACAGGAGGGGATGTTGTCAGAGCAGACACGGGTCCAGGCTGGAACCCCGCCCCGTGTACGGTGCGGCCCCAGTCGAGGACCCGGGCAGGCCGTCGGGGAGCAGGACGCTGAGTGGCCTGAGGTCCTGGACGGCAAGGGAACACATCCGTCTGGAGGAAGACTGACCAACAATGTCACCTGCCACTGAGAGGCGAGCAGACAAGGCCTGAGGAGGATCGCAGCCTTGCCCACAGCATCATGGGTCCTCGCCCAGAGTGGTTTCCATAGGGCAGGGGTTGGGGGGCTGGGTGGCGGGGATGGCAATGCCCCCTGACCAGGGCGGGGCCCTGTGGTCAGCAGACACAGTGGCCCCGGAGGGAGGGGCAGCCAGTGGGCTGTCTCAGAGGGAGCCTGGCAGCCTGGTGTGTGCCCAGGAGCCCGCGGGCACGGAGGCATTCTGATGAGCGGGGCGTGGGGTCTCTCCTGAAACCCTTCTGAGGGCTTTGTTCCCACGGAACTGACAGGCAAGCATCGGCTGAAAGCGGGTGGGGAGGCCGCACGGAGCCCGAGGAGAGAGGAGAGAGGATTAGCCATGAGCCACGGGTCCATAAAAGGAGCTAATTGTTTGCTCCCCATAAAACAGTTCCCTCCACTGCATGTTTTATTTTAGGGCCTCTCACACTCTCTCCGGTTACGGCCCATCTAAACAACGGGGATGGATCCTGGATTCTTCCTGCTACAATTCCTGCCTCAGGTCAGCCCTCACCGTCTCACACGGAGCAGCAAACCCACTCCCGGCCCCTTGGCCTCAGCCGGGGCCAGCCTGCTCGGGAGCACTCACTCATCATGGCCCCCTCCACGGATGAGCACATGGGAAGTGCTGACTATCCACACCCATCAAGTATCAAATGGCAGGCTCTGGGTTAGAATGAAGCAAAGAGAGCTGCTGGTTCTTAAGTTCAAACAACAGCAAATGTCTCCTGGTTTCAGCCCTCCCCGTGCCCAGCAGGAGCGGCTCCCCCTGACGCCTGCCACCTGCACAGGCTCCTGCCGGCCAGCCTCCTGCAGCCTGAACCCTGGAGGACCCCAGGCACTGCCCTCTACACTGCTCCACTGGGAGGAGCAGGACCCCAGCGGGGACGATGAGAAGGATCTGAGGGAGCATTTCCTGTGGGCGGAGAAGCCAGGACTTCCATCCAGGCAAACAGCCACCTCCTGTAGTGCAGCCTTTGTGACACTTGAAGCTCCTTAGTGCCTCAACCATATGCCAGGGCCCTTGGAGCACAGCTCACGCCCCTGCCCCCCCCCCACCTCTGCACACCCTCCTCTCCCTCATCCCCTGACCCTCCCCCTCCCTCACCCCCTCCCCTGTCCCTGTGACACAGGCCGGTTGGCTCAGCACACACACGGACCCATCACCTTTCGGCAAACCCAGCCCATGTTGCCTCGGGTAGTTCATATGATGTTTCCGTCTATGAAAGACTGAAAGAAATTTTACTTGTGTTAGTTTAATCGACAAGCAGAGACCTCCTATGTCATCCAACCAGTTTTCAGGAAAGATGAGTCCACAAAATGTATTTAGTCCTTCCTTCTGGTGGTTTCCGGCTGTCTCCCATGTCCTCCCACCCTCCTCTCCTCAGGGGCGGGGCCTAGAGTCCCTCCAGTGGCTGTGACCTGCATGTGACAGCTGGCTGCTGAGGGTCAGAGCCAGAGGGAAGATGCCTGATCCAGAGACCTGGTCTCCGCAGCCGCTGCTTCCTCCTCGCCTGCTATCCACCAGGTGGTGCGGCCGATGGGGAGGCCCCGTGGAGAGGAGCCACAGCCCTGGAGGAGCCTCTGGGAGGCAGCTTACCTGGAGTCAAGCCCCTGGCCCCTCCTGAGGCGGCAGCCTGGGCAGGGCGGCCTGGCCTGCTGTGCCCTCGGGAATTCACCCACATCCGCAGGGCAATATGTTATGTTGCAGGAGATCACTCACACGGTCCTCATGATCATCAAACGATGCGTAATAATCAGACCTGGGATTCTAAATCCAGGCACTTTTACTTCATTTCACTTCTAGGAAGTGATGCAATAAACAAAAAACATGATTCAAAATTTCTATTAGATCACCACCTCCTTCTCTTTAATGTGATTTAATCCCAGAATATCAATTTCCACTCTATGCTAGAAGAGAAACAAGTGGGGATGTCTAGATGAGGATTTAATACGAAGAAATACAGAGTATGTAAAGCTCTTGACCGTGTGACCTTAACCCTTCATAGACGGACACAGACGTTTGCACATGTATCTATCGAGGGCAGCAATTTCACCCACAGCCACCTGACTCGCTAAGAAAAATGAAAACTGTTCAATCCTGAAAACCCACCCCAGGGTCTGGGTATGCGACTCCAGGGCTGCATTACCCGCAGCAATAGTCCACGCTCCTCTGCAACGGGCCCCAGACCACGGCTCTCGTCCTCGGGGCCTGTGGACAGCTTCTCAGAAGCAAACAAACACGACCCGATCCACGAAAATCCTGTGCATCCAACACGTGCTGCCAGGCTGGCCGGGAGGCAGCGATGGAGGCCACCGTCCCAGTGTGAAGGGAAGCCGCCTCGCCATGCCTCTGAGCATCACAGAGCTGCCTGGGTGGGTGGGTGGAGCTGAGCCTAATGCCACCTGCGTCCCAGCTCTCGGCCCTTCCTCCTCCTCCTGGTCAGGAGGGGGCTGCAGGGGTAACCTGTCAGCGTGGCATTTTCACCTGCGGCTCCTAAGACGAGCTTTACCTGAGGGAGGTGGCAGCTGGCTTCTTTGTAATATACTTGTTTCCGATGAAAAGGGGAGCGTGGAAAAGGGGAAAGCAAAGATCGCGGGCACCGTGACATCCAGAGCAAGCGCAGCTCGGCGAGGACTGAGCTCCAGAAAGGACATCGCGGGGGGAACCATGCCAGGAGCAATTTGTGAGCTTTTAAAACCAGTTCTTCAGGACCAAAACAGAGCCGATCAGCCACCCGCCTGCTGCGGAACCGCTGACTTTTGTGGCATCTCATCAGACTTGTCAGGAAGGAAGACGCACAAAGCCATCAAGTTTATCTGTTCCAAGCTGACGTGTCAAAGGGAGGAGGCCCCATGGCTCTGTGAGCGGGACCACAGGCCAGGGTCCTACCTGAGTCCTCCCAGGCTGCAGGCCCACCAGCCGGGCCCTGTCCTTTCTCCAGCTCCCCGCCCGCAGCCTGGCCTCCGAACTTGCGTGTTGAGTATCAACCTCACTTAACCCGTGTCCTGCTACTGGGTACTGAGCTTTAGTCTTCAGCGCACAAGTTCTACATCCACAAGGAAGGCAGGTTAAAGCAAGGGCCTTCCTTGTCTGTGTTTCCCACACCCTCATTGCCGAGACCAGGAAGCTACACCTCCCGGCGAGTCCGCCATTACATGTCCAAACAGGACAATTCGGGGGGAAATGGGGAGAGTTAACAGTGAGCGTCAGGCACGTCGGCTGCATGTGCTTCTGTGCAAGGCAAACACTTATCTTCTTGCATCACAGCTGGGTACACCTCTGGTTCCATTAACGCTTTATTTTGTGACTTTCATCAGGTATTCAGTCTCTTCGGCTCATTAAAGTATTTATCTTCTAAAAAAGCTCATAAATATCAGCTGATATTTTTTGAAAATTTTTAGTTTTTTTTCCCCCCACAGGAAGATATACACTGAGTGGCCAGATCATTATGACCACCTGAAGTTTGTAGGCAAATTAGCTATAATTTCCCACTGAAGGTGCTAGAGGGCCAGATCATTATAAACGTCTGAATAGCACAACATACCTAAGTATCGCTGCTGATCAAGTTCATCCTATCATGTTGATGGCGTATCCCAATGGAGATGGCTTCTTCCAACAAGACAGTGCGCCATGCCACGGTGATCATATTGTGCAGGAGCGGTTTCAAGAACATGAGGGAGACTTTACCTTGCTTAGGTGGCCCCCATAATCACCAGATCTCAATCCAATGGAGCATTTGTGGGACGAAGTTAAAAGAGCCATCAGGTAGCTGGTTCCACAACCATCAAATTTCACAGAACTGGACAGTGCTATTCATCAGGCATGGTGTCGGATTCCTCGCATCACCTTTCAACATCTTGTGGAGTCAATGCCAAGAAGAATCATCGCAGTATTGAAGGCAAAAGGTGGCCCAACGAAGTACTGATGGGATGGTCATAATAATCTGGCCACTCAGTGTGTGTGTGTATCTACTAATAAAGGCCTATGTGGTCGTGACGCCCTCATACCATCAGGCCCTCACGCCTAACAACCCATCACCAGGAGGTTGCATGTGCAGCGGGCGTGAGTGGGTGGGCAGGACTGAGTCCCGGCGGTGACTTGACCAGGAGGTGCATCGGGGGAGCAGATGGCGGCTGCTGCTGCCACTGCCCAGGGCCGGCCCAAGGCTCAGTCAAGCTGCAGTGGTTGCGAAGCCCAAGGCTCAGGCAGCCTTGCGGCTGGCAGTGGAGCAGCCGAGGCTTGATGGGGGCACCGCCTTCCCACGATTGGCCTGCGGCCTCCCACAGAGTCGTCAGCAGGATGTACTCTGAGGGCTCTTGGACTGTGAGAGGGGGCAGGCTCGGCTGAGGGACTGCCCCCCTCAGTGCACAAATTTTTGTGCACCAGGCCTCAGCACACACTCATATAAATATTTATATAAAGATATAAAGGAAGATGTATATTTATATATATATATACACAAATAATTAGATATTTAGCTAAAATGCTCCTTTATCAAACTGTTCAAACACTTATCATAAATCCTGTTGTATTTGCATCAAGAATTATATCATCACATCTGATGAAATGACATCAAGATGCTAAAATAAAGAAGAGGAGGAGGGAAGAGCCCTGATTCCCGGTTAGATTTCCACTCAGTACCTGGAGCTGACAGTCAGCCAAGGAAAACGGGTGTTTCAGCTCAAAGGCATCCCTGGCTGTTCCTTCTGCAAAGCAATTCAAGGGTGACTTTGCTTTGCAAAAGGATGACTTTGAAATGGAAAACCTGTGATGTCACCAGGACGCCCAGGGGAGGCGGCACCGCAGAACTAGGTGGTCCGAGTGGTGGAAAAAGCCTGCTGTCCCCGCCCCTCTTGACAGAACATAAAGATTTGTCTGGTTATAGAACCACCTGATGGGAGTGACACACATTAACACGGGCCCAGGTGCCCAGGCCCCGAATCCAGCCCGACGTGGGGAGGAAACGGAGGAGAGGCTCCGAAACCCGCCTGCCCTGCCGATCATCTCTCTGTGCTGTGGGCTCGGTGTGGGCCCCTCCGAGCGCCGCCCGGATTCACAGGACAAGGGCGTTTCCATCCCTGGGAACCACGGATCCCCCAGGGACATCACAGAGGATGTGGCTCCCTCCTCCTTCCTCTCCCGTCTGAAAGGAGCCTGTCCCCGTGGTAGCTGCACTGTGAACTCTGAGGGCCAGCAGCACACAGTGGGCCTCCTCCCCCGCCCCCTTTCCAGACCGCCTCTGGGAGGAGCCACGTCAGACACAGAATGATAAGAAACCCTCCTTCCCACCCATGACCCTGGGGTCAGAAGGCCAGGTTCGACCCTCAGCTTTGCCAGTTCTCTCTATATATTTATTCATGTCAGAGAGGAGGGGAGAGGGAGAGAGAGAAACATCAATGAGAGAGAATCATGGATCGGCTGCCTCCTGTGCGCCCCACCCTGGGGATGGAGCCCACAACCCAGGCATGTGTCCTGACCAGGATCGAACCGTGACCTCCTGGTTCATTGGTCGATGCTCAACCACTGAGCGATGCTGGCCAGGCGATGCTCTATGATTTTTTTAAAAAAAATGTCACAGAAGTTGAGGACTGAGATCTGACCTCTAAAATCTACTACCCTGGAGACGATGACATCATGGAAAGAGCGCCTGAAAGTTCTCAGTAGTTGAAATACTTCCCAGGAAGAGGAGACTAGCGAGACCACATCTTTTTCCGGGTCTCAGGAGTTTCCCTGAACTTTCTGTCCCGTGTCAGAGGCAGCTCGGCCTCTCCTGGCCAACACCTACCTGCTCCGTCCCTCAGCCCCTCAGGGACATGCCTGTGCCTGTGCCTGGAGCATCAAGGTCACTAAAGGTGCCTTGACATTTAACTAGAACCGTGCTGGCTTCCTCGGCACAGAGGGACTGGCTCAGAGACAACACCAAACTCACTGGCCCCACGAGGAGGTACGCCAGCGCGGGCGCTTTTCTTTCCAGCTTCCTGTTGGCTCAACGGTAGGCCAGTTCGTCAGGGACAGCGCTGGGTTCCCTGCGACCCCGGTGGCTGGCGGGTCTGCGGCCGGTGACCTCCTCGTACAGTGTGGCCCGTCGTGGTCTGTCTGGAAAGCCCTGGGAGTTCTGCCTCTTTTAAAAATTAGCAGCTACTGTGCATTGGTCACTTCCAGTTGCCAGGAGCTGAGAAGGCCTCTGCATGCATGAAATCTAATCTCCACGACCTTCAGAGCGGGTCCCTGTGGAAGGCCCAGGAGGCAGATGGGGACACGGCAGGGACTGGCCGACTCCATCAAGTTCAATGGTCACTCATCAAGTTCAGTGGTAAAGAACAGGTTTAACCCAAGAGCAAAGCATTTTGGCATCACCCCCAACCCTTACGGTGGCTCCCACTTCGATCTCAAAGCTGAGAGAGAGAGGGGGGAGGACCGAGTTTGCCTGCGTGGCTCCAGGTGAGGTTCAGCCTGGAAGTCACTGGGAGCATCTGCCCAGCGGCCTTGCTCCCGGAGCCAAGTTCCTCTTGTGCAGCAGCAGCTCTTCCCACTGTTTCTCATCACTCTTCCCTCTGGAGAGGCCTTCTCCCGGGACATGAGGACATGGGGACATGGGGACATGGGGACATTGTCTCCAGCTGGGCAGTGGCCGCGGGAGGAGAGCGGGGGCCGCGGGAGGAGAATGGGGGCCAGAAGAGGAGAGCGGGGGCAGAGAGATGTTTAAAAGCTGCGTGTGGAGACCCTCCCTTCTGCAAAGTCATCGAGTCTCCAGGCGGTGACTGATGGCTCCTTATCTCAGGAAATGCTCGGGCCAGTGGGCTGTGGCCACCAGTGACGAGGCAGCTTCTCTTTTGTTCTCCACACCTCAAACAGGACGCGGGGAGGTCGTGGGAGCGGGGTGGGCGGGGGGGGGGTCGACTCCAGGAGGCTGGGGACCCAGCAGGAGGCTCAGGGGAGCTGTGGCCGCCAAGTCTGGGGGCCTGGCTGACCCGCTTCAAGGAGATCTGGGAGGGAGCAGCCGCCTGGGCTGAGAGGGGGTTACAGATCCACGGAAGCAACTTTAAATCAGCCACGGGAATGGCTAGACTTTCACACCTGACAGTGCCCAGTGCTGCCGGGGAAGGGGAGCCGGACACGCAGGCCCCACCGCTGAGCAGACACTGCTTCAGCCACTTCCCCGGAGACGTGCATGTTCCTCACAAAGTGAACATGCCCCCTGGCACAGGGCCTTTTGTTTTTTTAATCCCTCACCCAAGGATCTTTTTCCCATTGATTTGTTTAGAGGGAGTGAAGGGGAGGGAGGATGGGGGGGGGGTGTGGGGGGTAGAGAGAAACATGGATGTGAGAGAGGCACATCAATCGGTCCCCTCCCACATGCACGGGACTGAGCCTGAAAGCGAGGAGGCACACGGTCTAAGGGCTGACACTCTAACCACTGAGCAAAACTGGCCAGGGTGCAATTCCCTTCTTGGACAACATGGGTTCGAGCCACGCAGGTACACACTCACATGTGGATTTTTTTCAATAAACACATTGGGAAAATATTTGGAGACTTGCAACAATTAGAAAATTATTGCAGATTCACATTTTCTGATGATCACTGCAGTTAGATAACCACGTATGAAAGGAACCCTATTCAGCCACTTAAAATATAACGTGAAATAAGCTGATTACAACCACGACCACAGTGATATATCTCGGACAGAATGAAGTCACGAGGGGGGTGGTAGGGGAAGGACATGACCTGTTTGCAATTTATTCCTAAGTCCCAGTGAAATCCCCGTCAGGATTCAATCCTATAACTAAACTCTAAATTGAAAATCTCAAGTGGAACAGGTACGTGCTTTGGCGTTCCCTTGTCACCGTAGGAGTAGTTCACACATGTGCAAAGCAAATCGTTTTCTTCAAAAAGAAAACTGTTTTCAAATGACCTTTTATGAAACGGAACCTGCTCACCTCTTCGCGGTGGTTCTTAATCGGCATACAGAGGATGCTCTGTGTCCGGTAGCCGGTGATCTGGTCAACCTCTGCGTTGAAGCGAGGGTCCTAGGAAGGAAAAGGAAATTCGCTTTAAGGACTGACCTGGTCAGACACTGATTTGATTCTCTCGATGGATAAGGTTAGAGAACTCTAATCGTCAGCTTTCCTTGCTGCTCTGCACGCCGATCTTATTGTCGGAAGAGGCCTCAAATCACGTAAGTTCGTATCATTCTTGACAAAGATAAATCTAAGTCTTTTTGAGATGCTAATGTGTATGAGAACCAAAAAAAAAAAATACAGACTCAAACAACATGTTCAGAAATAAAGGAAATTCAAAATACTAACGGACTTTGGCAGCCTTAGTTACGTCCCGGACATGGGGCGGCTCCGAACCTGCATGAAGCTTGCCCGTCCCATCGCGCTGCCGCATTTTTCTGAGCCACCCCAGGCCCAGCATCGCGGCTCTGAAACCACCGCCCCCCACACGACCTTCCCAACATCGCCTTCACTTCCCGGGTGACGATGGCTTACACGTTTCCTCAGCATCCTGCTCTACTATCTCAGGGGTTCACACGAATTTAAATCTTATCCTTTCTTCCTTTTTTTAATATGTAAAAAAGCCATCTGGCCCTGGCTGGTGTAGTTCAGTGGTGAGAGCATCAGCCTGCAGACTTGAAGGGTCCCAGGTTCGATTCCAGTCCAGGCACATACCTTGGTTGCAGGCTCCTCCCTAGCCCAGCCCTGGTCTGGGCTCCTCCTGCAGAAGGCAACCCATCAATGTGTTTCTCTCACTCGCATCAATGTTTCTCTCTGTCTTTCCCTCTCTCTTCCACTCTCTCTAAAAATTAATGGGAAAATATCCTCGGGTGAGAATTAAAAAAAGAAAAAAAGCCATCTGGCCTCAATCACACTGCAAACAACTCCTTAATCTTTTGAATGATTTTCCCTTTTCATAAAGTACACCACACACGTCCAGTAATCACAAGGGACTCTGGGAGGTGCGACAGGCCTAAATGTTGGTGGAGAAAGACAGGTACAGGCTGTTGGCATTAAGCTTTAGGCGGGGAGATGAAAGGTAGGCTGTCCATCCCAGGAGTGGCTGTGCCTGGTTCATCGGTGCGGTCCCATAGTCGCACAGGAATCCACAGCTTGTGCTAAATTAACGAGGGACTTCATTCACCCCCGGCCTCATCCTTATCAAACGCGGTGACTCTCAGCTTGCTATCCTTCAAAGCAGAGGCGGAGGCGGTGCTGGTGGGAAAGCATGCTGGCGGAAATGGACAGATACCGCCATACGGGGTGAGGTTCGAATGGAAACACACATACCAGAACATAAACACTGGAATGAGTGCAGAGCGTGGCCTGGGAAGTTATAGGCTCAGCCTAATAATAGCATCGCTGCTCTCCCACGCCGCGTCTGGAATTCCTTCAGAGAATAGGGAAGAGCCACGCTGGAAGGTCACTGCTATGTTCTGTCGTTAGTCTAAAGCCGTGCAAAGCCGAAGCTGTAAGTGAAGTAAATGATTGCACCGGATTCACCCAATTGGGGTCAGAAAGGAGGCCAATTTCCCCTCCGAGAGAACCAAAGTTGGCATTAAAGACAATTTCAAAGGGAAAGTTATGAAATGGTAGATCATCGGTCTATATTATATTATAAGTAGTCACTACTGTATCTGTGCCTTCTTCTTGCAAATAAGCTGAAAGTTATATGGAGACACAGTGGAAACCTTGGCCGAGAGAAATAGTTCTTAAATGACACTGAATTGCAAAGTATCTGAAGAAGGCAGACAGGATACGGACATTGACGAATTAAAGAAGCAGAGAATGAGCTCTTGCAGGGAGTTATTCTGTAAGCTAATATCAAAAGTGAATAAAAAGGCACCGTCGCAGTTGTTTTGTTAATGAAGTAGGAAGCTCTGAGCGGCTGGCCCACACAGGGCAGGGGGTGGGGCTGGGAGGGGTGCACAGAGCAGGGTCAGGGGACTGAGTGGCGATTCACGTCAGACAGGCTGAGAGGCCTGTCAAAGCGACCCGCTGCTGGCTGAGAGCAGACAGTGACACGGGTCTGGGGGGGGTTCAGACCCTGGGAGGGGACCCCGCTCAGCACTCAGGCACTCAGCGGAGACACAGCAAGTGTCCTTAGGAGCAACGACCAGGCCCTGGATCGACGCTACCCAGGAGGGACCGTTCACAACACAGCTGGCTGCATTCTTCTAAAACACCAAGGCAGATAGAGAATCAGGGAGAACGCAGCCCGGAGTTAAAGGAGACTAAGGAGATGCCCGGTGTGTACAGGGCGTGAGATGAG
>NW_005871640.1:55360-57246 GCF_000147115.1 Myotis lucifugus
AAAATCCTTTCTCCTCCCACCTCCAGTGTCTCCCCCCACTTCACTTACGGCCACCATAAAACTCATCGTCCCCAGCACAGTCTGAGTCATAGGGTCCCCCTCGGACCGCTCCTCCCGCCCTGGGCCACGTTCCCCTCCTCAGCTGGCACTGGGGACCCATTCCCTCCGGCTCTGCCCCGCAGCTGGCACAGGGGACCCATTCCCCAGGCTCTGCCCCTCAGCTGGCACTGGGGACCCGTTCCCCCAGCCTCTGCCCCGCAGCTGGCACAGGGGACCCGTTCCCCCAGCCTCTGCCCCGCAGCTGGCACAGGGGACCCGTTCCCCCAGGCTCTGCCCCGCAGCTGGCACAGGGGACCCGTTCCCCCAGGCTCTGCCCCGCAGCTGGCACAGGGGACCCGTTCCCCCAGGCTCTGCCCCACAGCTGGCACAGGGGACCCGTTCCCCCAGGCTCTGCCCCACAGCTGGCACAGGGGACCCGTTCCCCCAGCCTCTGCCCCGCAGCTGGCACAGGGGACCCGTCCCCCCAGCCTCTGCCCCGCAGCTGGCACTGGGAACCTGTTCCCTCCGGCTCTGCCCCGCAGCTGGCACAGGGGACCTGTTCCCCCCAGCTCTCCCTCGCAGCTGGCATGGGGACCCGTTCCCCCAGGCTCTGCCCGCAGCTGGCACTGAGGACCCGTTCCCCCAGTTTCTGCCCCGCAGCTCTGCAGCGTCTGGACGTGACCCACACGTTCCCATACAAGCAGCACGTCCAGCAGAGACGGGGTCTCCGCTTGAAAGGCCTCTGTCCATCCGCACCCACCGTGCACACAACTCCATCCACTCAAGTCTCACCTGCTGTCCAGGGCCCACTCCCCAAACAGCGGTCACCTCCTGCGTCCCTGCCCCCACCCTGTTCCCCAGCGTCTATTACAACCCGCTCTCTAGTCTACTTATCTGTCTTCTCTTCTATGACTTTTGCTGAATCAATATTTATAAAGATGAGGCGGCACCAGGCACTGTACCGGGCACCAGGGACACGGGGTGAATAACAGAGCGATAACCCCTGGGGTTACATAGAGGAGCGGCAAGCAGGGTGCCCTGGGCCCTTCACGGGGTGGCCCGCTACTCCACAGGCTAACGGCTCCTTCACAGCTAGAAACTACCTCCTCCACATCCCACGTGCCATTCCCGGAAGATGCTTTGCTTACAGCCCACAATTCTACTAGTGAGAGGATCGTTTTAAGTGTGGAATTTGAGGGATTATAACACCTAATCTTTAAGTCCATAAGTAAAGGCCCGCATATACTGTAGCAGAAGCGGAAGAAATAGCAAATCTTTCCACGGAAATATCTTAGGCTAAAAAGTCCCATTTTAAAGGCGCCCAGAAGTTAATTTGCTTAATTAAAAATGGGAGAAAGATCGGAAAGAAAGAAAATCAAACTTCGGTGTCCAGGGAACTTTGAGTGGATGAGTATGATTTGAAGGAATGAATGAAGGAATGAATGAAAAGGTCTACAGGGTTTTTGGGTTTTTTGGACAGTTTTTGCACCTTTCATTTTAGAATCTCAGGAGAACCTCCAGGAGTTGATGTGGAGGGTGTACAGATGGGGCGACGCTCAGAGGTCGGGTAAGAGCTGAGCTCAGCTAGGAGACGGGCTGCGATCAAATCCTCGTTAGGGAGAAAAGCAGGACAAGGCCCACTCAGTGCCTTATCCCTGACTCAGCCACCAAACACTCTTACCATAAAGTGCAGTTTCAAATAAATGTGCAAATTATTACAAAGCAGTTTCAAATATCCCCACAAACCATAGTGCCACCATCCTCAGCACCGCCCAGTGCTCACCATCCCCAGCACCACCCAATGCCCACCATCCCCAGCACGACCTAGTACCCACCATCCACAGCAC
>NW_005871640.1:59432-61177 GCF_000147115.1 Myotis lucifugus
CCGGACGATGCCTGCTCATTAGCAAGCACCATGCCTCCTCTAGATCGTCTGCTGGTGGGAAGGGTGAAGATTTTAAATGTAGGCGATACCGAAGTGTAAACATTCAGCCCAAAGATTTTAAATCACTCGTTGTTAATGTACCCTCCTGTGAAGGAAACCTACTAAATACCACATCACACACATGCAAGGCTTGGCTGATTCAAACACTCCCCCTGGCACAGCTGTAATTTCACACCAGGCCACAGTGCCATTACTTTAGACATTTTAAAACTCTTCTTTCGAGGCTAATTTCTAAGAAAATTCGTAAGCCGCAGAACAGCATCATTTTATCTAAAAGTTAGACTTGTTTTTCACTAAGCCTCTCTCTCCAAACAGACAAGTAAAACAAAATCCACCCCCCACCCAAACCTAGAGTGACAGCTACCTTGAAATCTAGGTTATGAGTAAGACGTGACTTTTTCCAGAAAGAAAATTTACCTTCTAAAGGGAAACATTTACTACCACTGCAGATACTTAGAGTTTGCCTGTAGTGAGAGCAACGCGGCCTCCACGCTAGGAGAATATACAGGTTAATCGCACCAAACCCCAGGAGAGAAGAGGTTGGACCAGGCACTCTTGAGGAGTGTCGTGATACAGACACTCACCAATCTCTCAGGTGGTGGTAGAAATGGGTATCACCTCTTGGGAGGCAAACAGGCAACTTCTAACACATTTTAAAATGCGTTTATCCTTTGTTCCAGAGGTGGCACGCCTGTGACAAAGGCAGGGCCAGGGGAGTTGCTGTGCACGGTCGGTTATAGTAGAGATCAGAACAACCTACCCCCCAGCGGAAGGCTGGCTACATGCTTCACGGCACGTTAACGCGTGGGACGAGAGGCAGGCGCGGAAAGATGGGCACGTGTGGCGATGTGAATGATCGCCACCACTGACTGAGTGAGAAAAGGATGTGAAAGAGGGGGAGGAAGAGACTGCCTCATTTCTGAGTTCATTATGGGATGTTCCCTTAATTATTTTATTTTGAGCAAAAACGCATTGTTTGGTGAACGTATCTTATTCTGAAATGCTCCCGGTCTAGAAGGGGATGGGTAAAGAAGGTAACAGATGTTATAAGGACGACTCACAATTTCAAGTGATGGGTACAGTTACTAGTATAAAAGCCCTCTAAAGCTCTCTCTTAAAAGTAACAGAGTAGGTAGGTCTAGCGTACAGACCACAAGCATATACAGTACCTCCAGCACAGAGTTTTAAAAAGTGCACGTGTCCTGCCCTGGCTGGTGGCTCAGTGGTTGAGGATCATGTCCGCTGCCCCAAAAGGTTGCAGGGCACATTCCTAGGTTCTGGGTTTGATCCCTGGTCAGGGCCCGTATGGGAGGCAACCGATCAATGCTTCTTTCTCACATCGATTGCTTCTCTCTCTCTCTCTCTCTCTCTCTCTCTCTCTCTCTCTCTCTCTTCATATCCTCAGATGATGATTTAAAAAAAAAGTAAGTGTCCTAATGTTTTATAAATTCATGTTGTGGCTTAGAACAAACAGTGACAACAAAATGCACTGAATAAAATAATGCTGCATCTTAAAAACATAGACGTGAGGGTGCCATACTCTGGGAAAGGTTTCTGTACCCCCTCAAAATCGCACTGCAGGGTCAGGCATTGATGTCAGAGATGCATGAGCCGGTCAAAAATGCAGGAGACCCCGGAATAATGTGAGACAGGGAGAAAGCAATGTGTCAACAAGAACATATGCC
>NW_005871640.1:64553-79231 GCF_000147115.1 Myotis lucifugus
TACGTGCCCTTGACTGGGAATCGAACCTGAGACCCTTCAGTGCTAAGGCTAGTGCTCTAACCATTGAGCATACCAGTAGGGGTGATCTTAGCATCTTCACTATCCCACTTGGCTTCTCACTTGAACTGAGAATGAAACCCAAACTCAAGCACACGAAGCTCTACCTGTGCCCAGTCTGGGACCCTCTCCCCTCCCATCACCCGGCTGCTCTCAGCTCCCACCCCCTGCTCAGCCAGGCCTTCCCTGACCCCACCTAACTCGCCTCCAGCACAGCCGGTCCTACTCCACCCGGTTTCTCACTGAGGGACACTGTTCTTGGTTAACTCGCTGGTGCATCTTCTGTCTCCTCCCACCAGCCTTGCACTTACAAGGTGCCTGCCACACGCTATGTCCTCCACAAGTAGTTCTTTCTTTAAAAAAAATATTTTTATTGATTTCAGAGAGGAAAGGAGAGGGAGAGAGAGATAGAAACCTCAATGATGAGAATTGTGGATCGTCTGCCTCCTGCAAGCCCCACATGGGGGATGGAGCCCCCAACCTGGGCATTTGCTCCGACGGGGAATCGAACTGTGACCTCCTGGCTCATAAGTTGACGCTCAGCCACTGAGCCACGCCAGCCAGACTGAGCTCAACAAGTAGTTCTTGAGTGAATAAGTAAAAGGCCCTAACTAACTGCATCGCAGGAGCAGCAGTCTGTGGGTCTGAGAGCCCGCACACTTGCTGCAGAAACCAGCATCGTGTGTAGCGGTTACTGCTCACGGCCTTCCTGCGGAGGCCCCTCCCTGCGGGGCCTGGTGCATGTCTCAGACAGAGGCGGGCTGGCACACTGGTTCTGGGTCTTTGTTGCTGTGTTTAAATGATCTGAGTGCCTGGAGGGACATGTGTACGCAGGAAAACACATGTTGCGATGACATCACAACAGCCAATTAGGGATCGGCCACAAGGAAGGGGAAACAGTCTCGCACACCCGTCCCTCCCCTCCGGTGGCCCTGGGAGCTGCACCAGCACGGCCTGTGGCACAGCCTGTGGCACGGCCTGTGGCCCACGTGGCTACTGGAGGGGACGCCAGCCTTTTCTCTTAGACCAATGGTCGCCAAACCGTGGCTTGCAAGCCACCTGTGGCTCTTCGGCCCCTTGTGTGTGGCTCTTCCACAAAATACCACGTGCGGGCGTGCACGTACAGTGCGATTGAAACTTCATGGCCCATGCGCAGAAGTCGGTTTTCAGCCTGGGCGAGTCTATTTTGAAGAAGTGGCGGTAGGAGAAGTGGAGGGGGTCGGTCGGTCGGGCGAAGGGATACGCAGCGAGGGGGAGGCGCTCGCGATTCATGCACAAGTTGAGTGAGCCAGTCAGTCAGCAGTCTCATTGTGCAGTGGTTAGTGCTAGTCGCGTCCACAAATCACCCACGGGTGACAAAAGTACCTACTCGAAGCATAAAGTTACCTGTATTTTTCCAACCAGCTGCAAATCCTACAGGTATTTTTGTCATCAATTTAAGAATTGTAATTATTTTGTGTTGGTGGCTTGATTATTATAAAATGAGGACGTTTTTAGCAAAGGCCAGCTTAGGAGGACCCTAATTAAGTGAATAATAATGTACCTACCTATATAGTTTAAGTTTAAAAAATCTGGCTCTCAAAAGAAATTTCAGTTGTTGTACTGTTGATATTTGACTCTGCTGACTAATGAGTTTGCCGACCACTGGGCTAGACGGATATTCCTCCCCTCCTGTGGCTCCCTGTCCAGGTTCGAGTCACCTGGGAATGGAAGTTAAAGTTCTTGCGCGCGATGCGGACTTTCTCGAAGGGGACAGAGGACTCAGGGGCGTATTCTCCTATGACACCAGCGCGGGCAGCGAAGGGCTGTGCCGGTGACTGGGCGGCTAATGCATGAAGGACAATGACATTCGTATTTGAAAAGAGAACCTACTCAAACAACTACATTCTAGATTAAGGCCCCTTGGGAAAGCGGAGGAAGTCTTCACATATTAACTCAAGAGCAGTATTTGGGGAGAAAAAGACTCTCTTGATCCAGCTGTGAACGTCAAGCTGGAAGTAGAGGTATTGTGCACGGTATGGCTTTGCCAGAAAACTAACTGCTTATTCTAAAAACTAGCATTGAGTGTTCACGATCACCTGAATTTTATTACGTCTAAATAAATTCACTTTCAGTAAACTGCAGTTCCATTTTTCGAGTCCCCATCAAAACCTCTTCACTAATATTTTCCCGCTTTAATTGGATTCCGTTTTAAGTGTCCTTTGCTTCTAGAATAAGTTATTCTCTGGGGGGAAGACCCGTGGGCTCGCCAGGCACTGACCTGGGCGCCAGGGATGCGGGAATGAGGCCCCAGTTCATATTGTGTTCAGAGGCTACTGTCCACGCACACTGGAGTTTGCTGTCATGTGGAGTGAGACGTGAAGGCACACGCGTGAACAAGGTGGAGAGGTGCCGTGAGCCCGGCAGGTGTGAGGGTGAAAGTACTGAAGGGACTGGAGAAGCCGGGAGCCCTTCCCTGCTCTGGGACAGGGTCTCTCTAAGGTCCCTTCTCTCGCTTCCTTGGTTCTACGGGATGCGGACAAGTATGCACATTCAGGACATGGGGGCAAACCAGCACCACGGGGCATTAGGACCTTTTTCTTCTTTCTTTCCTTTCCTTTTTCTTTACTTTCTTTTCTCCTTTTTAAAAAATACATTTTAATGGGTGCTAGGCTAGCTCAGTCGGTAGAGCATGAGACTCTTAAAAAATACATTTTATTGATTTTTTAGAGAGAGAGAGAGAGAGAGACAGGCAAGGAGAGGCAGAAACATCGATGTGAGAGGGAAACATCAATCCGTTGCCTCCCGCATGTCCCCCACTGGGGATCGAACCCACAGGCTAGGTATGTGCCCTGACTGGGAACTGAACCAGCAACCTCTCAGCACAACCCACTGAGCACCATGGCCAGGGCCAGGGCCCTACATTCTAAATTATGAAGCTCAAGCCGTGGCTGGTGTGGCTCAGTGGATAGAGCGTTGGCCTGTGGACCAAAGGGTCCTGCCTGGCTTCGATTCCGGCCACAGGCACATACCTTGGCTGCAGGCTCCTCTCCGCCCCAGCCCTGGCCAGGGCTCAGGAGGCAACAAATCGATGTGTATCTCTCACATCGATGTTTCTCTCTGTCTTTCCCTCCTTCTCCCACTCTCCTTAAAAGTCAATGGGAGCCCCAACCTGTTTGGCTCAGTGGATAAAGCGTCGGCCTGCAGACTGAAAGGTCCCGGGTTCGAATCCGATCAAGGGCATGTACCTTGGTTGCGGTCACATCCCCAGTGGGAGGTGTGCAGGAGGCAGCTGATCGATATTTCTCTCCCATCGATGTTTCTAATTCTCTATCTCTCTCCCTTCTTCTCTGTAAAAAAAAAAAATCAATAAAATATATATATTTTTTAAAAAGTCAATGGGAAAACCTCCCTAGGTGAGGATTTAATAAGTAAATAAATAAATCATGACGCTAAAGTAAACGGCTGAACCAAACACACCCTGCCATTCGGCAGCAACACCAGGACTCGAACCCAGGGCTCGTGGCCCACAAGCTCATCGCTGTTCCCGCACATCAGCGCTTGTCGTGCAAAAGGCACCCGGTGACGCCCCCCTGGCTCCGAGGGGGTCAGAGTCCAACGCAGGCGCACAAGGCCCGGGAATGAGATCACCTCCAGCCACTCACGCGCTGACTTCACTCCTTCGCGCCCGACGGCGAAAGGGACTCACCACGGAGGGAAAAGCCATCCTGAGGCCTCAGAAAGCGGCCTCCTCAGGAGGTGTCCTCACAGCACCGAGTGCCACAGCTCTCTCTGAAAACAGGTCACGTTCTACACCTAAAGCAGCGCACGGCAAAGAACACATAACAGATGTGTTGCAGAGGAGACACGTGCTCAGCGTTGCTGGGTTTAGCAAATAAAAGCACAGGCCTCCCAGCTGACATGGAGCGTCAGACAAACAATGAATGATTTTTAGTGTCAGTCTCCCTGACGTGCAAGCGTGGCCGGTGCACTGAGCTGCAGCCGCCACCCTGGTGCGTCCCTGTCCTGATTCCACAGACGGCGGAGAGGAGGCAGGTGCTGTGCAGCGAGTTAGTGAGCTCAGGCTAGCGAGTCACCAATCCCAACATCATCATCGCAAGAGCAGGAAGGACTCCTGGGCCAGCCACACTGGGAACCCTGTACCAGCCACACCACGACCCCCTGTGCCAGCCACACTGTGACACTGTACCAGCCACACTGCTACCCCGTGGACCAGCCACACTGTGACCCCCTGTGCCAGCCACACCACGACCCCCTGTGCCAGCCACACTGTGACACTGTACCAGCCACACTGCTACCCCGTGGACCAGCCACACTGTGACCCCCTGTACCAGCCACACTGCGACCCCGTATAGCAGCCACCCCGCAACCCCGTGTAGGGTAACTGGGCCGTAGAAAGCTCTTGGATTAATCATTTGTGGCATCAAATTCCTCCCTAATCCGAGCCTTTTCCTCTCACTCTGAAAGCCTTAGCATCTCACGTGCTTAACAGAGAAAAAGCAGGTTGCAGCCTCTGTGGGGGCGGGAGACGGACTCATGCTGATGGCTAAGCACTCGGGCTGCACAGCCCTGGGCGGGGTGTGCGTCACACTCGTCCTGCTGGTACAAGACCAGGTCGGCGCAGCGGCGGGAAAGGCTGAACCTGGCATCCCCAGCACCCGACACCGGAGTCTTCGGCGATGCACAGAGGGGTGAATAAATGCATTTGTAAGTGACAGGAAAGAGCAAAGGAGTTCTGGGGCCAGGCAGCTTGGAAGGTTAGGTGTCCTTTTCCTTTGACAATGGTTGTAACAGTTTATTCATGGCAATTACACACAGGAAGTGCTCTGCATGCCATTCTACAATCCTGGGGCTCGCATCGCTAAGTAGACGGAAAGTGGGCCGATCTGAAAATGGCAGCTCTAATGACCACGCTAACGGGGCCACAATAGTGATGCCTGTGGTGGGTGTTACACAGGCTGGCGTTTTGTACGTTGGGTGCACGTCATCTGCTTTCTAGAAATGTTTATAAATTGATCAGTGCTACTCATTGAAACAACGAAAGGTCTCTCTAAGGCAGCGGTTCTCAACCTGTGGGTCGCGACCCCTTTGGGGGTCGAACGACCCTTTCACAGGGGTCGCCTAAGACCATCGGAAAACACATATATAATTACATATTGTTTTTGTGATTCATCACTGTGCTTTCATTATGTTCAATTTGTAACAATGAAATTGAGGGTCACCACCACATGAGGAACTGTATTAAAGGGTCGCGGCATTAGGAAGGTTGAGAACCGCTGCTCTGAGGCATAACCGCTCTCCAGAATGAAAACCTCCTCCCTTTTCCAGTTTCTCATTCGCACTGAAGACCATTGTAAATGTATCGCAGGAAACAAAGTTACGAGGCATAGTCTGTGTTCTAGAAATTTCCCACTGAGCCAGACAAGCCACAGCCCCACCCACACACCCACTATCTAGGAGCAATAAACAGGACGTGCAAAACCCACTGACGGGACAGGGAAGCCTCCTCTCCCACAGCCTTTCACATAGGACTAGCCAAAGGGACACACGTGTGCACATGCACATGCATGTGCACGTGAACACACACAGGCACATAGACAAATGCACATGCACACACGCACATACAGGACACAGATGCGCGCGCACACACACACACATGCAGACATATGCACATGCAAGCATGCATGTGCACACATGTGCACCTGCACACACAACACACGCATGCACGCGTGCGTGCACACATATGTCCAGAGACACAGCATACGTTGTCTTGCAGCCAGAGCTGAACTGCTCACTCATCCGACAAAATGACTCGTGAATAGGCAGGAGTGCCTTAAAACACATATTCAATATTCCAGATGGCTGGAAAGGGGAAAGCTAGACAGCCTTCGCCCCGTTTTATAGAAGATTTCTTGGCACCCAGAAGAGTAAGGAGAAAAGTTTACAAGGCCAAAGAAAAATGTGAATAAGCGTCACTTCTGAGTTAAAAATATTAGATGAAACCTATTTGAAAAGCAACTAAAGTGTTTTGTACTCTTGCCTAAACCAACGTATTGAAGGATAAAATAATTCTTTGAAAATATACTCTACTTTGGGTCTTTGGTTCTAAAACTAAAAATAGAATGGCCACGGCCTAGCACTTGAGGATACAGACACCCTATTTAGAAATGTCGTCTGGAGTTCCACTCGTTCACTCTATCAGTGGTCGGCAAACTGCAGCTCAAAGAGCCACATGTGGCTCATGAGCCGCAGTTTGGGGACCACTGCTCTAACTTATACATGGAAACGGGCCCTCTGGGCATGTCCCGGCACCCGTTGGGTGCTGGCGGTCAGGGGCCCGCGGGAAAGTCAGCCTCATCCTGAGTTAGGGTCCGAGGAGGCGCCTCCATGAGCCCCTGCTCTACTGCCATTCACATCCATGGGAACTTCAGTGAGCTCAGGGCCCCAGGCCGGGAGGACGGGCTTCCGCCCCAGAAATACTGCTTTTTCTTTAATCCTCACCTGAGGACATGCTTAGAGAGAGCGCGAGGGAGGAAGAGAGAGAGAGACAAAGAGGGAGAGAGAGAGAGAGAGAGAGAGAGAGAGAGACATCATGTGAGAGAGGAACACCAATCAGTTGCCTTCCATACGTGCCTGACCCGGAATCAAACCGCAGTTGCTCGATGCACGGGATGGTGCTGACCAGCTGAGCCACCCTGGCCAGCCCAGAGCTACTGCTTTCGAAGGTGACACCTTAGGGGCGTTACTTACTCTCCCTATAAAGTGGAGACAATGGCGCTGCCCCTCACAGGTCTCTAAAGGACTAAAGGAAATGAGACATTTAAAGGGACAGCATGGAGTCCAGTCCCCAGTGTCTCATGCACAATAGTTATTGTTTCTAAGGTAATTGACTGTTAAGTGGGGTGTATTTTCAAAAGCGCTTTTCTTTGGTAAATATAACAAGAGATTATTCAATAGGCTGCTACAGAAAAACTAGGCATTAGCATTGCTGCTTCTTAAGCTCCTGATTTAAATGCACTAATTTCTCTACAGAAACATACTAAAACCAAAAAGTTGTTTGAACATAAGCATTTTCTCAAAGTAGAAGTGGAATACACAGACTCCCCAGACCAATAACTACACTTACATCTAACAATTTTCTGAATAACACAGAAATATTAAGAGCCTAACATTTAGCTGAGAAAAATAAATGCAAGAATGTAACTTTTTTTTCCCCATCACTACCTCGAAATTACTTTTTTTTTCAAAAATAAGTTACAGACTTGGGGAATAATTATCCCCCCAAATATCAAAGATATAATAAAACTGACAACAGCCATAACTGGTTTGGCTCAGTGGATACAGCGTTGGCCTGCAGACTGAAGGGTCCCAGGTTCGATTCCGGTCAAGGGCATGTACCTTGGTTGAGGGCACATCCCCAGTGGGGGACGTGCAGGAGGCAGGTAATCGATGTTTCTCTCTCATCGATGTCTCTAACTCTCTATCTCTCTCCCTTCCTCTCTGTAAAAATTCAATAAAATATAATTTTAAAAAAAGTCAACAAACTCTGTGTGTGTGTGTGTGTGTGTGTGTGTGTGTTTCCATTATTTCATCAACTCAAAAGATCAGGGTCTTTTCTCTTTTTATAATCTCAGCAACACTAGTCAATGGAGTTGAAATGAGGATTCTTATTGTTTACTAGTGGCCCGGTGCACGAAATTCGTGCACGGGGGGCGGGGGGAGGGTGTGTCCTTCAGCCCAGCCTGCACCCTCTCCAATCTGGGACCCCTTGGGGGATGTCCAACTGCCTGTTTAAACTGGCAGTTGGACATCCCTCTTGCAATCTGGGACCGCTGGCTCCTAACCACTCACTTGCCTGCCTGCTTGATTGCCCCTAACCACTCTGCCTGCTGGCCTGCTTGTCCCCAACTGCCCCCCTGCTGGCCTGATCACCCTCAACTGTCTCCCCCACCAGCCTGCTCGCCCCCAACTGCCCTCCCCTCCTTGCCTGATCACCCTAACTGCCTCTGCCTCAGCCCCACCACCATGGCTTTGTCCAGAAGGACGTCTGGAAGGTCTCCTGGTCTAATGAGCAAATTACCCTTTTATTAGTATAGATACTTATCATTAAGGACAGGATATCAAATGGGGCTCTTTGATTGCTCAAGTTTGGGTGAACTAAAATCATTCAGAGAAAATGAGCTGCAGAAAAGCTAGCCTGACTTCACAATTCACACTCAAGGGAAACGTCTCCACAAACACAGAGGCCAACAGTGGCCCACAGGACTTTAAAAGGCATGGCCCCCTCGAACTAAGAACCAGAGGATTACACATGTGGAAGAGCTTTTTAGAGGACTTAGCACAATGATTCCTATGAACTTTACACTCAGGTGGCTTCCCCTGCTTTAACCGTTTGTTTGGCAATCCGAATACATTCCCACCATTTAGAGAACACGAATGAGGCACTTACATCATAAGTGCATGCATGTAATTCAACATGAAATGAGAAGACCACGTCCGTTGATACGGTTACGGAGCTAAATAGCAAACGGTGACTCACGTGGAAAGACTTCCTTCAGCTTTTATTCCGAGGAATGCAGCCCGCAGGCACTTTTCAGCGAGAAGCTGACACTGTGACAGGTATTTCCGAGGCCCCATCGATCAGCTGGACCACAGGGCAACCGACCTACATCTGTGCAGCTAAACCGAGTGCACAGGGAGCCCCGCAGAGGCAGTAGCTAGTCTGCATCCTAAATGCAGGAACTGGTCATTGCTCCACCCTCCACCCTCAGGTCAACCCGGTGACTTGCTGAGCTGTCCTGCAGTCCTTACTCAGGGCATTTATCCTTGGGAGAGGCCTTCGGCTCACAATCAGCTCCGAGAACAAAGAACGCATTGGACGCGACACAACAGTGTGGGTCTCATGAATGATTAGGTTGAAAAATGTTTGGGGGATAAACTAAAAAAAAATACCAAGCAGGTCCGTTCAGCCTTTTTAACAACAAGGAAATCTTTCCCAGGTCTTATTCTTAAAACACACAAGGACGCTGAACCAAAGTTCTAAGGTTATTTGTGTTTCCCAATCTGGAGGGTCTGGGAGGAAGGTCTCTGTCCTCTACCTCCACACCTCGGAAGGCGTCTCAAACGCTTTGGAAAGAAATGGTGTCCGAGGCCAGAGAGAACTCATCTACGTGGGTGGAATTATTTATGAAACCGATGCACCCCCCACTGCACTGAGGAGGCACCGGGGAATTATTTAAAAGGGAAATTGTTACACACCGTAATCCGAGTGCGAAAAACCGCTCATCTCGGGTGCTGAAGACACGGTCTTGTGAAGGTATTGGCGATTCCTATACATTTCAGACCACAAACTGAAAGAAACGCTACCGAGTGGCACTGCCAGCCTCCTTACGTTTGTGCGGTACGAAGCCAAGAGTGTGATTTCAAAGTGTCCACCTCGGGCTGTCGCTATGTCATTCAGGCACAATTTTCGGAAGCTGGTCTTATGCTGCAAGCTTTACATCAGTGGTTCCCAACCTTTTTCTGGCCACGCCCCCCCAAGCATCTCTAACATCCTGATGCCCCTGTGACATATAATTCTCATTATTCAAAAAGTAACTCCTATTCTCGTGGAGGAAGCCTACAAGGCCATGAACTCGGTCTAAACAAGCTTCCAAAGAACATGGCATCCATGAAAGAGACAAATAAAAGAACAAAAGAACAGTCAAAGTACCGAGGAAGAAATCACTAAGAAGTTGTTAAAAAATAATAATAATATAAAGTGATATGAAAAAGTAGCAAATAAAGTTTCAAAACATATAATAGACAACTGAAAAGCATAAATATGTCACAGTGTATATTTATATACTACAGATGAGGCCCCTAGAACCATAAGACATGCAAAAAATTCACTGTTAATAACCGGAATTGCCCCCCTTAAAATCAAATTGCCCCCTGTGGGGCATGTGCCCAAGTAGAACATGGATCTGAAAGGGAAACCCTGGGCATCATTTCAGGGGCTCTGGGGGCTCTTAGTCAATCACACGAGTGCTCTCAGGTCACGAAAACCGCTTCGAGCAGGCGCTGTGCACCCAGGTTACAGACAACACAAGCACGAGAGGCCGTTCCTGCGCCAGGATCACCATCAAAAACATGCGGGTGAGGCAAAGGGAGGCTTCCAGCTGTGAGCGCGCGAAGCGGAGTTTATTCTTGCATTATTATTAATTATTGTGTCATTTTCCACATGAACAACTGTAACCCACTTCTGTGGCACTCTGGTTTATAAATAATGCCAGTCAGACTGAGGCCAGGCCCGCAGAGTTTCATTATCTCCAACACCAGTGAATGCTTAACAAAATACGCTGAACACATCATCTGTCTGAAAATTGTGAGGTTTACATTCCTATATAATTACAGAAACAGTCATTAAAATTTTTTAAAATATGTTTTCATTGATTTCAGAGAGGACTGGGGAGGGAGAGAGAGATAGAAGCATCAATGATGAGAGAGAATCACTGATTGGCTGCCTCCTACACGCCCCCTATTGGGGATCCAGCCTGTAAACCAGGCCTGTGCCCTGACGGGAATTGAACCATGACCTCCTGGTTCACAGGCGGATGCTCAACCACTGAGTCACGGTGGCCAGGCCAGAATCAGTAATTTTTAAGAGTGGATAGTGATATTTATATTCCATCCACCATCTCTCTCTTTTTTTAAAAAATATATTTTATTGATTTTTTACAGAGAGGAAGGGAGAGGGATAGAGAGTTAGAAACATCGATGAGAGAGAAACATCCATCAGCTGCCTCCTGCACACACCCTACTGGGGATGTGCCCGCAACCAAGGTACATGCCCTTGACCAGAACCGAACCTGGGACCATTTAGTCCGCAGGCTCTATCCACTGAGCCAAACCGGTTAGGGCCACCATCTCTTTTAATATGAATACCATGCAGGCAAAAATGTTACAGAGTTTAGAGGTGAAAAATAATCATAAAAGAGAAAGTAAAAAGAAAGACAAGAACAAGCCCAAATACGGGACCTGGAGCAGCCACACCCCAGCCAGCCCTGCAGTCAACGGGAGTCGGTCACAGCACACCACACGGGAGGGGAACTTCTGTTTCTGGACTTTGACCCCAGGGGCCATATAAGCTCGTCCCCCATAACACCCCCCTCCCGTAATACCCTGCTCCCCAGCAGACGCCGGCTACTCTCAAGCTTGTGCCCAGCACAAAACAAAGCAGTAACAAGCAGATGCGGTGGCCCCTCTGATACCAACAGACCGGAGTGTGGCCCAGGGTCACAGAGCGGGTTAGTGGCTCGTGACAGGTACCATCACTCTAACAGGCTGTCACGAATCGCAGCTGCTGGGACAGTGGCATGTGCACCGGGAAGGGGTCATTGGAGAGGCAGGGGCATGGGAGCCCTTTATGGCCGGTCTCTAGGCAACAGCAGGGTGGTCTCCCGCAGCGAGGGCGGGAGCTCCCGTGCTGGGGTGACGACCTCCAATGAACTTTCATGCCCGTAGGTTATGTGACGACTTGTTCAACGGACACGCAAACTCACACACACCGGGTAGTAATTACTAAGGACCATCTATTTCTATGCCCCCGGCTATGGCTTTTAAGGAGTTGCTTCACTCTGCACTTGGAGGAAACAGTATCGCAACATAGCGGCTCTGAAGGCCGACCCCAGGCCGCAGGTGATTAAAGGAGAACTGAGGGAGGCCAGGACCTCCCCCTGTCCAGTGCCTGCCAGCGGGTGCGACCACGGAGCCTGGGGAAGGACAGAGAGGCGTGCGTGGCTGTCAGGAGCACTCGCACCAAGCGTAGACACGGTGCAGTCCCCGTGCAGCTTCAGGCTAAGGCAGCGGTTCTCAACCTGTGGGTCCCGACCCCTTTGGCGGTGGAATGACCCTTTCCCAGGGGTCACCTACGACCATCCTGCATATCAGATATTTACATGACGATTCATAACAGTAGCAACATTACAGTTATGAAGTAGCAACAAAAATAATTTTATGGTTGGGTCACAACATGAGGAACTGTATTTAAAGGGCCAGGAGGTTGAGAACCGCTGGACTCTAAGGGAATCCAAGTGCGTTTTAAACCTACAGTGGACGGCCCCCCAAGTCGCCGACAGTGTTCACACTTACAACGGTAACAAACGGGTGTACAGCAAGGAAATGTGAGCTTCCAGTTAAAGAGCAAGATCTTGGCTGTGACGTGAGAATGTCCGCAGTAAGTTCTTACCACGACCCAGCGAGTCACACTGGGGTTGGACGTCTGGCCGTGCTATAAGCAGCTCAGATCCCACCTCTCCTTGTCGCTTTGGTCTCTTATTTTAAGTCGGTGCCCCCGAATACAGCCCAAGCTGGACGACTGTTTTAGGAGGCACCCCGGCTACACACTGGCCCTTTCCAGGACTTTGCAGCTCCTGAAACCGAGGCCTGAAAACTCTCCACTATCGCATACTTTCGTTTTCCAATTGGAACTCAACATACACTCCTCTCTGAAGAGTACACACACAAGCTCTCTCTCTCTCTCTCTCTCTCTCTCTCGTCACAGAAAGTGTGCAGCCGCCTGTCTGCATCATCTGTCCTACAAAAACCCGACTGGAGGAAAGTACAGTCTCAGATAACCTACATTCTACACTGCGAGCATCCTTTTGAGAACTGGGATTTTCATCCCGTGCTAATTGGGAGAAAACCTAACGTGTAAAGGAACGTAACAACATTTTCCACTTACTTCCCACTAAAGGACCACTTTAGAGTTCTGGCCAGCTCTGAAAGTCCCCTGTCGGTTGGTGTGAGTAGTTAAAAACCAACCCCAAGCAACCCCGATTTTGTCTTTAAGGGCGGGGGGCAAGAAAGGCATTTAGGCTGATTTGCAAAACAAGTAACTTTTTTCCTTCCAACTGTTGTTAAGCTGCCTAAAGAACACACCCGGCACTTAAAACATCAGCCCTTCCCCTGCCTGCCCCCCATCCTGTGGCCACCACCGCTCAGTGAGGGCAGGGGGTGAAGTGTGTGTGGGGGGGGGGGGAGAAGGAGGGGGTATCGGACAGGAAGGATGAGCTGGGAGTAGCTGGGGCCTCTGAAACTGTCCCCCCAGCAATGGACACCTCCGGACCTCGCCGTCCCCCGCGCTCACCCCAAACTCCCAGAGGGCGCCTTTGGGAAGAAACCGCTCTCTGCGCAGGGTGTACGCGGGGCGCTTCCGGCGTGGGTTTCCCAGGGAGAAGGCGAGAGCGGGGAGGGAGGCGCACTTTCGGGGCCACAGCAATTCACCCGGGAGATGAGCTCTGTCCCGAGCCGCCGCCTCAGTCAGAAACCCCAAGCGGTCAAGGCGACCCCCAACATGGGACGTTTCTTGGGAGGAATGGGGTTCAAAGAGCCCCGTCCGAGATGGCAAAGGAACACCCCGCAGAGCCAGGGGGCCCCCGATGTCGCCAGGTCCACGGTCAGTGAAGCATCGCCTGCACCCGACCCGCCACCCAGCCCCGCGCCGCGCCGCGCCCGCGCCCCGGGGAGTGGGAAGTGGGAGTGGGGAGGGGTGCTGGGGAGGTACCTCGTTCTGTCTCCAAAGGGCAACATAGCAGACGTGGGGGGGCGAGGTGCGCACCGCGCGGCCCAGCGGGCCCCGGACTCCACAGCGCGGTGGGTGACGCCGCGGCCCAGGTGAGGCGCAGCCCAGAGCCCGCGCCCCTAGCGGCCCCGCTGCCCGCTCGCCCCGCGTCAAAACCGCCCCTGGCGGGGAGCGCCCGGCACAGCGGCGGCCTCGCGCGGGCGGGTGGGAGCCCCGCGGGTGGGAGCCCAGCGCGGAGCCGGGACCAGCGCCCCCACCATCACCCCCGGCCCCGCGGCCGGCGCCGGCTCGGGCCCTTCCCGGATGCTCGCCCGAAGGCAACCCCAGCGCGCAGGAGCCCGGCAGGCGCCCCGGCTGCGCCCCGAGTCCGCGGGATTCGGGGATCCGCCCGCCAGGCACGCTGCTCCCTCCCCGTCACCCGGCTCCAGCCTCGGGTCCTCCCAACTCTCCGCGAGCCTTTCCCACGCGCGCCCAGGGCCCGCGGCGCGGCACCTCCCAGGGGACAGAGCGTCACCGCCCCGCGCAGCCCTCGCCTTGGTTCCGGACCAGGCAGGGTGGCCCTGGGGTCACCGCCCGCCCCGGGGGCGCTCCATACCGCGCCGCCTCCTCCGGAGCCCGGTCCAAGTGTGCGGGGTAATCGATCGGAGACGCGCGGGGCGGTCGGGGCCGGAGGGGACGCGGCGCGTCAACTCATCGGGGAGGCTCCCTGCTCGCTGGATGAGCTGCCGCAGCCTCGTCCCTCGCGGTTTTCCGCCCCGCTGGCCCCGGCGCGAAAAAGGGGAAGGAGCGCGGGCGAGGAACGGACTGGATGAAGCTTCCGGGGATCAAGTAAGGGACTCGAACTGAGGAAGGGGAACGAGGCTGAGAAAGGCCAGGAGCGCGAGCACGGGAACCGCTCCCGGAAAGCGGGGCTTGAGGGGTCCGGGACAGCCGGGAACTAGATTTGCATTTGAAAATTTGCCAGCAAAGTTGTCACCGAATCTAGGTGCGGGGTGTTATCGCCCAGGCTTCGCCTTCTGTTGCTGACTAGGCCATCAAACAGAACGGGGGAACTCAC
>NW_005871640.1:79566-132248 GCF_000147115.1 Myotis lucifugus
AACAATAAGGACACACAGAAACCTAGAAATTGCAAATAAGGAATAACAAAATTTCCGTTCATTGAGATATATCGATAAAAATACAGAATAGCCAGAAAACAGAAAAAGAGAACGAAGCGTCCACTGGGGTGCGCTGCGCGCCGCGCGGGCTCGGGTCGCCGGGAGGTGACGGGGTGTTCGCGAGTGTCCCTCTAGGAAAGGGGGGTGGAAATCCGAGCCGCATTCCCAGCGCAGAGAGCGGTCGCCAGGGGAGTCTCCCCAGAGGGAGAGGGGCGCCACCCTGGACTCCTTCCTCGGGCCTGTGCCCTGCGCTGGAGTGTGGGAGCGCGGGGACCCCACCTCCGCGCCGGCCATTCAGCGCACCGGGACGGAGCCGGGGCGTGGGCCGCCGGACAGGTTGGCGGGTGACTTCCAACATGGCCTTTCCTGGGCTCCATGTTAATCGTAACAGCAGCGATCATTATAAATTATGTACCTTTGCATCAAACACACCCTTTGCATGACTCAGACAGAGATTTTCTGTAAAAGAAAGGGGCATATCACGGTGGCCCTGTGTGCAGTCAGAACCCCATCCGCTTAACTTGAGACCATGGGCGGTGCTGGTGCAGGCAGAGTAGCCCTCAGCCCAATTTTACACGAACGCTCATTGCGTTGAACTGTACTGAACTCACCCCCCCCCCAGAAGTGTCCCTCTGAGAGGGCCCCCCTCCCCACCCTGCTCTGTCCCACCCCCGTGGCTGCTTTACGAAAAGGAATGTGTGTCTGCCTTTGCTTTGTTCTCATCTCCATACCCCCGGAGCACCTGCAGTTTTAATCCGGTGTTTTTCTCAATGAACTAATTTTGGGGGCAGAATTAAACCCGGCCGTGTACGTTTCACAACGTGTGAAGGACCTATTAGCAGCGATATACCCAACGCGATTTCCCTACTTACTTTGAACAAACTCCTTTCAAACTGTTCTTGGCAACAGTGTAAGAAACTAGTACTGCATAACGACACATAATAAACTTGATAACAGGAGAACTTTAAAAGTGGCTCCCAGTCCCTCCCCGCAGTGGCTGGTCCTTCCTGCATTAACTACGGGTCCTTTTGTAACTTCAGCTTCTCCGGAGCTTTCCTGTTGTGGGCAAGTAACCACAACCCAAACCACGGGCAGGCAAAGGGGTAGAGAGTGAAGCCACGCCTGATCAATTATGTCAGATTTTACAGGATCAGAAACCAGGAAGGTTTCTGAAAAATTCCTGCAAGAGAAACGGTTCCTGCAATCTTCCCTGTGTCAGCCCTGAGCCCTGCAGATGGCGGCGCGGCAGTGGGAAGGCCTGGCACCTGGGCGGGGGTGTTTAAAACTGTTCTCTCTGGAACACGCAGGTAACATTTGTAGCAACACCTCTTGTAACCGGAAGCTACTGACAGGCAAGCATATTGGGGACAGGTTTCTGTTTTCCAGCTCTAGTTTATTGTCTCCACGTGCTCAGCTGTTTTATGTTGTAACGCATCGGTCTGGATTGCACCAAGCTTCTCAAATCATCTCTCAGAGTGAGTTGAAGAAGGAGTAAGTAACAAACATCACCAGGAAATAACACGCGGGACACTGTTCATGCTGTTTACAACACACAGGTGTGCAACGACTTAACGGAGAGCCCTCCCATGCTGCGAGAATGAAGCCCCAATCCTGCACATGCCTTTTGAGGTTCCCCCAGAATTCGGAATTCACTGTTATCTGCCTCTACTGTCACAGGTTTGGGTAACCCAAGTAGAAAAACAAACAATACCATGGGTGGTCAAATTCCTTTCCCAGAAAGGGTAACACAAAGGGGAAGAGTGACCGCATCTTCCCTGCCTTGCCTTTAAAACCAAAAAAAACACCAACCAGCACCATCTGGTCTCTTGCATCAATCCTATATATTCTAGGCTTGAGAAAATTGGGTAAATGTATTTGCACATAAAAGGGGATCCACCTTCCTCACTGCCGAAGGGGAAAGACCAGAAGGTACATGATGGCCCTATCCGGTTTGGCTCAGTGGATAGAGCAGAGGTTCTCAACCTTCTGGCCCTTTAAATACAGTTCCTCATGTTGTGACTCAACCATAAAATTATTTTCGTTGCTACTTCATAACTGTAATGTTGCTACTGTTATGAATCATAATGTAAATATCTGATATGCAGGATGGTCTTAGGCGACCCCTGTGAAAGGGTCATTTGACCGCCAAAGGGGTCGGGACCCACAGGTTGAGAACCGCTGGGATAGAGGGTCAGCCTGCGGACTGAAAGGTCTCAGGTTTGATTCCAGTCAAGGGCATGTACCTTGGTTGCGGGCACATCCCCAGTAGGAGGTGTGCAGGAGGCAGCTGATTGATGTTCCTCTCTCATCAATGTTTCTAACTCTCTATCCCTCTCCACTCCTCTCTGTAAAAAATCAATAAAATATATTTTTTAAAAAAGAAGGTACATGATGGTGTTGAAATGAAGTTAAAAGCTCAGTGTGTGTGTGTGTGTGTTTGTGTGTGTGTGCGCGCATGCGCGCGCATCATATGGGAAATTCCATGTGCAGGCAGTTTCTAAGAGCTGTGGGCAGCCTTTAGCTAACAGCCTACAAGGAGCTTGAGCAAGAAAATCCTTAGTCTTAAAACTGAGTGAAGCTGAATACTGCCAACAAGTGAGTGAGTGCAGAAGTAGTCATTTCCCCAGCCAACCCTCAGTTAAGACCACAATCCCAGCCAATACGTGGATTGCACCCTTGTGAGGTGCTAAGAAAAACATCTTCATAATTGACATCTTAATAATATCAAGTCCCACAATCCATGAACATAGTATATTCACCTATCTATTTCAGTCTGTCAAAATTTCTCCCAGCAACATCTTATAGTTTTTAATGTATACATCATGTACGTATATTTTAAAATTTATATATATATCATATTTTTCCATGTATAAGACGCCTCCCACTTTTCCAACCCAAAATTAAGAAATCAATATTTTAAACATTTTTCTGGTTTTCCTCTCAAGGCCTTCTTTTTTGGCATGTTAAGGAGTTGTTCTTCCTGTTTTCTCCACTATCTGATCAGACACTCAGTGGGAGGAGGTCCAAATGGTCTCTCTGAAGCTCTATTTCTATGCTCTTTTGCATAGCTGACTACATTCAGTTTGAATTTTTCAGAGTAAGACAATCGCTCACCGGTATTTATCTTTTTATTTTTTTACATCTTTATGAGCTCAGAACGCTCCGGTCCCTGTTGCAACTGCGCACTCTCCACCTCCATCTTCAATTACGGCATCAGTGATGTCAGTAACAATAAGGCCTGTGATTGGAGGAAGCCTGTTTGACAAGGTGTGGGCAGCTACGCACCCACATGGCTCCCTCCTTCACTGACTTCCGTGTATAAGACGCCCCTCGATTTTCAGTCTAATGATTTTAGAAAAAAAATAGCATCTTATACACGGAAAAATATGGTATGTTCCAGCTCCGTCACAAAGAGATGCTGGAAGCGATGACAGTTCAGGAGCAATGCGTACACTTGGTGCTCATAGTTTGGCTGCTAAATACCATTCTTCATTTTAAAAAAGAAACCAGGAGTCTTTGAGAAAAGATCCAGGTCTGGGACAGGGAAAGTACAAAATGTACCTGAAAAATCATGTTTTACCGGAAAATAAGAAAGGCTTAGCAATGATGACAATATATCAGAGGGACAGAAGAGATATCTGAAGGGGGCGTACAATTTGAATATCAGAATATATCATGACAGTAACAAATTATCACTTACTGAGGCTCCAGACTGACATCAATAAATAACTAGATAAGCAAATAAACAGAAGGCCATGTTCCTCACAGGGGGGTGGCACCTAGTGACTATAAGAGGGAGCGTGCAGTTAGAAAAGCACTAATGGTTGCTCAAACTAATGGGTGAGCAGCATGATGAGAGGATTTCTACAGAAAGGATCTTCTCACAAGTTACTCATTCGTTCCCATGGGGAAAAAAGTATCTGTCTTTACTAGGAAAGACCTGCAGATGCTCTAACCAAGTGATCGATCTAGAATCACTTATATTGGGATGAACAGCAGCCCCCTTACAATAGGCTATCCAGAGCCAGACACAGCTCACTTATGTCTCATTCCTGCCAGAAATCCGAATCTGTTCGCGATGATGAAGGGGGTGTTCACACCGGCACGCCCAGGTTGGGGAGCTTTCCACATGACTTCAAGGTTGAGAAAGACAAAGAGAGAAGGAGGCGCTGCAATAATATGACCACCACACTCTTAGAGGCTTAAAGCCACACACACTGGCGCTGTCCCAGGGTCAGCTGATGGGGAGTCAGGCGTCAGCCAGAGCTGCAGGCTCCTGGGAGCTGAGCTGGAGGGGGCCCGCTTCCACCCTCCTCGGGCTGTTGGCAGAATGCAGTTCCTTAGATGCCAGAAAGGAGGGATTCCTTTCCTTGCTGGGTGCCGCTGGGTGCCCCTGGGGGCCTGCAGGCTGTTGGCGGAGGCCTCTCTGCCTGGGGAGCCACCTTCGTTCCCTGGCCCCCAAGGCTCCCGCAGGCTTCCGCGTCCTCACAGCCAGACCGCAGGGAGACTCCCTCGGGACGGGCACTGTGCTCTCACGTGAATGTAGCCCCACTCTCAGTCACTTACTAGTACACCCCATCACCTTCGCTGAAAGCAAGTCACAGTCCTGCCCTCCCACAGGGAGGGGTCACCCCAGGAGGCGGGGTCCACGAGGTCTTCAGGGGTGACCCCGTGCGACCAGGCAGTGACTGGACATAGCCTGTGCCCATAGCTATTTGTTGGGTCCACATACGAAGAAGGGGGCATGTCCTCTGAGCACTTGGCAGAAGGGCTGTGTGTGGTGTGACTCTGCCAGCCACTGGCCTCTGACCCAGGGCCGTGCTGTCAGGGGTCTTTGGAGTCTCAGCTCTCGGTGAGCTCAGCCCTTCCTCTGTCGCCTTGTGACAGCGGTTTTCTGAGGACAGAGTTGGGGAGCAGGTTTCAGCTGTTGCACAGTAGGGATCAGCTGGATGTTTCCTCTTTTATTTTTTATTTATTAAATTTATTGGGGTGACATTGGGCAACGTGAACATACTGTATAGCTTTCAGGTGTGGGTTTCTATGTTACAAGATCTGTGTGCCCACCCCCCAAAGTCAGATCTTCTCCTGTCACTTCATATCAGGACCCCCTTCTCCCCTCACCCCTTCCATCTGGCAACCGCCACACTGCTATTTGTGTTCACGAGTTTCAGTTTTATTTACTTTTTTATTTTATTATTTTTTTGAAATATATTTTATTGATTTTTTACAGAGAGGAAGGGAGAGGAATAGAGAGTTAGAAACATCGATGAGAGAGAAACATCGATCAGCTGCCTCTTGCACATCCCCTACTGAGGATGTGCCCACAACCAAGGTACATGCCCTTGACCAGAATCAAACCTGGGACCCTTCAGTCCACAGGCCAACCTGCTGTCCACTGAGCCAAACCTGTCAGGGCACGAGTTTCAGTTTTATATCCCACGTATGAGTGACATCGTACGGTCCTTAGCTTTTTCTGACTGACTTATTTCCCTTCGCATGTGTTCCCAAGGTCCATCCATGCTGGGGCAAATGGCGCTATTTCATCCTTTCTTACGGCTGAGTAGTATTCCACTGTGTGCATGGACCACATCTTCCTTACCCAGTCCTCTATCACGGGACACTTTGGCTGTTTCCATGTCTGGGCCATGTGAATAACGCTGCAATGAACACAGGGGGGCATGTATCTTTGTGAATCCATGGCTTCGAGTTTTCCGGGAATAGGCCCAGGAGAGGGACTGCTGGGTCGGATGGTAGCTCTGTTTCCACTCCTTTGAGGAATCGCCAGACTGCTTTCCATCGTGGTTGTCGCCGCCCACACTCGCGGCAGCAGTGAGTGAGGGTTCGCTTTCCTCCACGGCCTCTCCAACACGTGCTATTGCTTGTCTTGTTGATAATGACAGTCGGATATTTTAAATGTGTGAACTAAAGTCTCATCCTAATTCTCAGTTTCAAAGTCAGAGCCAACTTGCGAATAATAGGACCTAGTCATCGTGCAAAGACTCCAGTCAGTACCCCGCCTTTCCTCTCCCAACTCACTCCTGGGATTGCTGCCCAGGACTTCAGGCTGATGAGCGAAGGCTGGTCCATGTGAAGGGACATGGCACCGGGGATCGTGAGCAGCTGCCCCTCCGATCAGCCAGGTCCCACACCGAGACAGGGACTGACGGGAAATGGGAGGGAGTCCGGGCAGGTACTAGACACACCTTCCCACCGAGGGTGCAAGGCACATGGCTCCATGACAGCAAACAATGGTGGGTTTTCCCTGAGAAAGACCCCCAGGAGCGGAGGGGGACAGCCATCTGGGGGCGATGCTTTCTGGCCCTGCCTCAGGAGCAGGCAGCTCCGGGGTCCTGCCCTCACCTGCAGCTGGGGTGTGCTACACAGAGGGATGACGTCGCTCTCATTGCTAAACAATATGAACCATCACAGAGACAGACGATAGCGTAAGACACTCAGACCCAGAACGCATCCACACTCCTCTCGTCCACTTTTCTATTAAAGTGGAGAGTTCACTCCCCAGGGAAAGCAGCCGGCCCTGGTCAGGATGACGGGAAATAACCCCTTTGGAAAGACATAGAGAGAAACGGAACACTTTTAAGTCAACCGCAGGCAGGTGTGACACACTTGACTAAAAGCCAGTTGAAAAGGAGGTCATTTAAAAGTAGGTCTTTAAAGAGGGAAGGAACAAAAAGGTGAACTTTTAAAAAGAAAGCCGAGAGAAGCAGGGCTTCTGTTCTTCATTTCCAGTCTAGGCAGCGCCTGCCTTTCCTGTAGACGCCATGGGTAGTGACGCTCAGTCCCATTTCAGAAACCTCCGCTGGCGGCATGGACGCTGTGTGGAGCTGGCCTCCTCCCAAATATGGCAGGAGAAGTGCAATTTAGTGAAAAAGGGAAGAACCGCATGATCAGAGATAACTCTCATCTATAAAAAGCAGCCTTTGAATAGACTTCTTTGAATCAGTCATTTTCAAGGAAAAACCAACACTTTGCAATTTAATGAAATCAGTGAAAACTCAGGCAAGGCCCCAGTGTGACATACACTTGGAAAACACTGCAGTTTTTAGAATAAACAAGGGTCGTATGGCTACACCGACTCAGCCAGAAGTTCATTCTTCACAGGTACAGCCCCAGGGATTCAGTCTTCCCACCCCTACGCACAGCGAGATGAACAACACTGAAAGGCAGGACTTGCGCTGTAGGAACCTGGTGGTGCCAGGACAGAGTTTCCAGCTCCTCTTACCAAACTCACTGCCCTTAACCACAGCTCTTCTGAGAAGAGGAATGGATGCCTGAGCGGTGAGAGGGACTGGCTCCACGGAGCAGGCCTGGCCCCGGTTCATTTGTTTTCCTTCTTCTCTGACCCCGCTATTGGAGCAGGGGAGTGAGGCCTGCAGAGCCTCCTGCATGTCAGGCAGGGCTCTGCACAGCATCTCCGTGAGGCCTGGAAAACACGGAATCCGTCAGTGAAGTGGCTCTCTCTGCACTAGGTGCCTGGGAAGGCCGGTGTTTTTACCAGCGGTGCTGCCGCTGCTGCAAACATTCTGGGAGATTTCTCTTTGGGTGCTTTCAGCGTTGGCATTGGTCTTGTTGCATTGCTTCAGTAGTGGCAGTAGTTTGGCGTGTTTGCTTGTTTGTTTATTTATTTACTTACTAGGGGCCAGTGCACGAATTCCTGCACCTTGAAAGGAACTGTGGGCCGCGAGGCTGCAGTGGGCACAGAGGCGGATATCGGCCCATCCTCTTCACCCCTGCTCTGCCCCTCCCACCGAGGCCCCTGGTCCCCTGTCTGCAGGCAGTCCCGTTCCCATGTACTGATGGCATGGAGCAATTGGGCAGCGCCAGCAGCAGTTGCTAGTGGGGCCAGCACCGTCAGTGGGTGCGAGCGGTGGCTGCTGCCTCGATCGCCCCTCAGGAGCAGGGGGAGGTGGAGAAGCCGTCAGGGGCAACCAGGGCCAGCAGCCACCACTCGCACCCATTGATGGTGCTGAGCGATTGGGACTGGCACCGGGCACAGGCTGCAGATGTGAGCGGGGCCAGTGCTGGCAGTGGGTACGAGTGGGGCTGGCGCTGGTGGTCAGCGCACATCATAGTGACCAGTTGTTCGGTTGTTAGGTTGTTCTGGTTGTTCCGCTGTTCGGGCTATTTGCATATTAGCCTTTTATTATATAGGATTGTAAAATGAGAAATGGTGATACAGTCACAGAGCGGATTTTTGTTCTCTGGACTGGAAGTTTGCATCATCCTTTCCACTTGCTAGCTGAGTGCCCATGGGCAAGGTATGCACTCAGCTTCCCAGGGCCTCAATCTCCTTCTCTGTGACAGGAGTACAATGGCTCCTGAAACTGGTTATGTCTACTAAGTGGTAGCATAAATGTACAGCAGTCATCTGAGCCCCAGCACCAGTCAGAGCTCAGAAATCCTCACCGGAGAAGGCGATCTGGAGGGAGCTCGCGCCCTCCCCTTCCCACCCAATGCCTCGCTCCACCTGCTCAAATCCAAGGTTGCTCAACAGACTCTCTTCCATTCTCTGGAGTCAGCTCCCCTCTCTGTGCAACTAATTCATTTTATAACCCTCTCTGTCCAGCCAGCCATGGAGTCCTGATGCTTGGCCTCACACCAGGACTCTTCACTCCACTCCCCTCCCCCCTCCTCCTTCTCAGCCTCATTCACAGACCCAGGCACTCACTGTCCATGGGGCCAGCAGTGCTTGCTCTGAAGCAGTGACTTTCAACCCTTTTCACCTCATGGCACAGACACTGGTTGCTAGAATTCTGTGGCACACCAAAAAGTGGATTATGTGTTGTGCCGATCTGACAAAAAAAATAGGTATAATATTGATTCCTTCACACTGGACGGCTATTGTGGTGTTGGCTGTGGTCGTTTTATATTGACCATCTAAGGGAAGGGGGGGGGCCCTGACTAAGTATCGGGGATTGATGTTTTGACCATTCTCGCTGCACACGGTGAAGATCGCTGGTGCAGGGTGTAGGGGACATGGGGGCGGGGCATCCGTGATGCTTTCCATAATAAAGATAAACTTACAAAGAAGCAGCTTCAGGAAGAGAAGCATAAAGACTATCTTTTGCTTTGCAATGCACAAGAAGAGAGTAACAGAACGCTGGGGAGAGTGAGGGGGTGAATTTAACATAAATGCACAAAAACACATACTAAACAAAGAAAAGGAAAGAAATGAAGTGAAAGCCGGGTGGTGTCACTGCCCCCGGAAGGCCCTGGGCTGCCCGCACTGTCCTCCACCCCAAGGGGCATCTGCAGGGCTGTGGGCCGCTGGCTCTCTGCCCGGGTCTCCTGCAGGGGCCTCGCCGCCCCCTCTCCACGGAGCGAGCTGCCACTTGTCCGGACTTCCGTGGAGCTGAAATCCGCTCTCACTCGGGGCTTCTGGCAAACTCCACCGTTTCCTCTGGATGTAATGTAGACCTGGAGCTTTGGGAACCTCACATTCCCAGGCCCCTGAGGCCCACTGCCACCCAGGCTCCCTCAGTGTCCCTCGGAGGAATAAAGGACGTGCATTAATTTCAGAACGCAACCTGGACTGAAATGACACAGAGCATCTGTATGGGGTTTCAAGCTGAGACCGTCTCAAGCAATTAATGTGAAAATGTGTCCACTTTGTTGAAAGATTTAGCAGAGAAGAAGAAGCAGCGCTTTATGAGTTACCATCTTATTTGCATCCAAATCCAAAATGTGTTCATGACTCGAATAAACATGCTCTTGAGTGTAAAATGGGACCAATGTTTACCTTAAAAATTTTACTTGTTAAGTGAATATTTATGGTCTCTAGTCAAATTATAACTGATTTTTATTTTCTTAAAAAGGAATTTACTTTCTTTGTAAAGAAAGATTACTTCTTGTGCTGCACCAGCACAGCCAAGGGTGAACCTGAGGAGGGGCGGTGAAGGATTAAAGAAGACAGACAAAGAGAATACAGCTGGGGCTTGGTGGATCTCCCGTGCCTGGATGAGGACACAGAAAGATCCACCGGCAAGCTGAGGCTTTATTTTATAGCCAGAGATAAACAAGGGTAGATTAACATGTATACAAATGTTCTTGTTTTGGCAACACTTGCTGCACCTCCCACAGCTCATTAGCTACTTAGGAAGGAATTAGGGAGGGCTACAAGGTCAGGTGTAATTATGCTAGGAGAGCTCTGCCCTCCAGGCCGGGACTTGTTTGTGGCCCTGCCACAGGTCAGCCTGAGGCTTGACTCTAGCCACTCCCTACAACTCCTTAGGTTTGCTTTTCCCTTCTCAAATAGTATGCGTGGCACATTCACTCGGAGTAGAGTCAGCACCAGTTCCTCTCCATGTGAGCTACAGGATTGGCTTTTGGAGTCCTAGAGAGATTTCTTCTTTGTATTTTGCAAAAAAACAATAATTCTACTGCTTTATAAGACTTGGATAAGTAGTAGTATATCTATTCTGTTGTTCATATATAATCACAATATTGTCCCTGACTGATCTTCTAGTAACTTTTCCAACTCGTTCTGAAACTGATAGTTTATGATGTTAAACATCAATTGCTTTGTGTGAAATAGCTACAATCTTTAAACCAAATTAACAAAGACTTATTGAAGACCACTATTGGCAAAGTGCTAGGTTTAAGTATTATTAATTTCTCTGGTGGACGTAAGAACTCTGGTTGTGTAAGTCACATCATCACCTCCTAGGGCAGAGACCGTATTCTCAACGGCCTAATTTATAGCACAGGAAACCTGCTCGCCACCTGCAAGACACTCTAGTTGCAAACCAAATGAGTGAAAGTATGAATAGTGTCAATGACCAGACCCAACGCGCTCTGAGTGCTGGATTTAGAAAACACAGCTGTGTCTCCTAACGCCTTGTGAAATGTGTCACCTGGCCCGCTCCAGCCTTTTTGCCAGATAGACTTACCCTGGATGACATAAAGTTTATGTTACTTTTTCTACAAAAGCTAACTGCTTTCAGAGCATACAAAACTCTTTTGTTTTGCTGTAGGACCCACGCAGGCGATGGTCTAGGAGGGGAGGTCAGCCGTGCACAGAAGAATAATTCTCCTATTCAGAGGCAGAAAGCTCCTCCATGTCTTGTCAAGGTCAATTCATCCACACATGTGCTTGTTGACAAAGGATTTGTGAATGCAGTCACTTAAATGTTTTAGGAAAATGCACGATTACTGGAAAGACAGAGACTTGGGCCATTTGTTTTCTGTTTATTTCGCAGGGAAACGGACGCTCTGTGCTTGTCTGGCTTGGACGTGGATTCCTGAAGTAAGCGTTGCTGGTGGTGGCTCCTGCTTGAGGTCAGGCCAGCCGAGTGGCGCGAGAAACCGCCCAGTTGCTTTACATGCGTCCGTTGCTTCCGATGTCACTTCTCTCATAGTATTTGCTATGTGAACACCAACTACTTCCTATATTCAAACTGGTACAGCGTTTCACTTTTACACTCACTAAGAGACACATCACTTTACAAAAACAATAGCGTCGTTTTTAAGCGATGAGACTATATCTCATTCAGGCCAGCACTTAGCATACGTCCCATTAATTTTTAGACAGAAACGAAATGAACTATCCTGGCTTCCTGGTCCTTGGGAGTTATTTATTCCCCCTGTTTTCTTCTCTGCACAATTAGGTTCCAGCCCATCCATCAGCATCCCTTCATCTAGATCCGCATCTGTGCTTCCCACAGGATCACAGACCAGCCTCCCGGGGTACCAGGCCCCCTGCGGCCGCCGGCTCAGCTGCTCCCTCTCCCCTCGGCCGGCCTCTGTCCTCCGCATTGTTCTTTCCTTTTGCACCCAGCTGTCCCACCAGCGTGAACGCATGCCGAATGGCTCTGTCTCTTTAAGAAGAGGCCCTCTCGTGACCCACTCTGCACCCCACTCTCGCTGCCCACTTCCTGCCCCTTTTGTTCCCATCCCTGCCTCCTGCTCTGCCTGCATCTTGCACTTGAACTCACTTCCTTTACTCCTCCACGCCACTCCCTCTGGAACACATGGCAGCTAGGCTGTCTCCCATGTCCACCCCCAAGGCCAGGGCTTGCTCAGGGCCTCGCTGATCCTCCACGCCGTGTCCAGGATGAAACGCTCGCCCCTGTCCAGTAACTTCTGAGCAGCACTGGGGCAGGCGGCCACCCTCCCCCATCACTGCCTCCTGGTCTCCAGGGCGCCCCCTGACCAGCCTTCAGCCACCACAGGGCAGCTGCGGGCTCTGCCTCCTCTTCCTGGTCGGCCAGGTCTCCGGCCCCTTTCCTGCTCACACTCATTTCCTCAGCACGCTCGTCTCTGAGCTGACAGCTTCCAAGATCGCACGCCCGCCACGCAGAGCCAGACTGACTCGCTTCTCACTGTGATGCACAGACAAGGAGGAGAGCAGGCCCGTGGCGTCCCCTTGGCCTGATGCCCTCGTCACCCCTCGTCCTCCTGTCTCCTTGGGACCAAACACAAAGGCCACTTGCTCATCATCCGGCCAATCACTGAGCATCAGGAGCCCGGCCCTGCGCCCTCTAACCCATCCATAGTCCAGGACCCAATGCTTTCTGGTCTCTGCCCTCCTTTCCTTCCTCTCGGTCCCTCTTGATCAATGGAATCGATTCCTGTCACTTCAGGTATGGTCTCATGACCCCTCACATGTATATCTCAGCCCAGACTGCCTCCCCCAAGCTGCCAGCTCAAGTTTCTATGGACCAGATTCCTAAGCCTGGAACACACTTCGAATTCCACATTAGATTCAAGCACAGTCCATTAGCAATGCAGAGACCCCCACCTTCCCTCTTCCCATGAGTCTCAGAGGAGCCCGCCTCACGCCCTCCCCCTCAGGCCCTTCCTGAGCATCTCTGCGCTGGTCTCCTGGCCTCTGCTCCCGCCACCAGGGCTTCCTCTTCCTTGCTGGACCCGTTAGTCTCTAAGGGTCTCTCGGCCTCCACAGTCCTTGTCCTCCAGTCCCTGCCCACGCCGTCGCCAGCTCGATGGGCTTGCATTGAAATCTGAGTATTTCACTTCCTTGAATAGCACCTTCGAAGGTTCTCCATCGCCTACGGAGAAAGCTCACAGCTTCGCTCCTTGTAAGGACAAACCTGTGTAAGCCTCGTCAGCTTTTCTTCTGCAAACACCCCGACGTTCTGGCCCAACAGGATGCCGGGAGGGTCTGCGAGGCTGGCGTGCCCTCCCAGGCTTCTTGATGTCTGCACGGCTTTCACCCCTGTCTGTCCAGGCATCTTCCATTGAGACGCGGACCAAGTTATACTACGGTTGAATGGTGAGTGCTGAGTGTATAGTTCAGGCCCTGATGCCACCAGGATTAGGCCTCTCTCCTCTGTGCCATTATACCTGGGACAAATCTCTTTATTCCCCCCATGAATTTCAATAATGTCATTACTTGTCTGTGTGTCTGTCTACTGCACTGTACGGGGAACCCATGCGAGCAGAGACCCTGTAGTTAATCTTATAATTTCAGTCTTCTTGTTCTTATTTCATCTTTTATAAAGAAGAGGGAACAGCCATATACACTCTCTGTTCAATAAATATTAGATTATAAAACCAAAAAGAAATTTATAAACCAGAATAGTGATTTTCTTTCTACCCTTTACTCACTTATACAGGTTTATAAAAAATTAAAATATGATACACGTATCATAAAATTAACCCTTTTAAAGTGTAAAATTTGGTGGTTTTTAGTATATTTGCAGAGTTGTATAGCCTCACCACTGATTTTAGAACAGCAGTCGCCAACCAGTGGTCCGTGGACCACTGGTGATCCGTGAGGTCCGAAAGGTTGGCAACCGCTGTTTTAGAACATTTCTAATTCTAGAGTATTTTGTTCCCCCCAAAGACACCCTGGCCTGTTAGCTGTTGTCCCCTCCCCATCCCTCTCTAGGCCAGCCTCCCGCCTCTATGGTCCTCCTGCTCTGGCCACATGATGTAAGTGGGATGTACAGCACGTGGCCTTGGTGACTGGCTTCCTTCATTCAGCACACTGTTTCAAGACTCATCCAGGATGTCTGGAAGGATGTCTGGTCTAATTAACTTTTATTATTATAGACTAGAGGCCTGGTGTATGAATTCGTGCACAGGTCAGATCCCTTGGCCTGGCTGGTAATCGGGGTCCATTGGGGCTGTGGGAGGTTGGCTGGCTGGGGAGAGGGGCTGCAGGAGGTTGGCAAGCTGTGGGGAGGGGCCACGGGAGCTTGGCCAGCCATGGGAGGTTGGCTGTGGGAGTGCACTGATCACCCGGGGGCAGCTCCTGCATTGAGCATCTGCCCCCAGATGGTCAGTGTGCACCATAGCGACTGGTTGACTGGTTGACCAGTTGTTCAGTCATTCGGTAGCTTAGGCTTTTATATATATAGATAACTAGAGGCTTGGTGCATGAATTTGTGCATGGGTGGGGTCCCTCCATGTGGCCTGTGGGGATCAGGCTGAAACCTGCAGTACAACGCCGCCTGCAGCTCCTACCTGCCACTCCCACTCATCCCGACCCCACTGCGCCTGCTGCAGGCTCGTGCCCAATCAGTCCTGATTGGGAGAGGCTTGTGCTGCCACAGCAGGACTCGCCAGCTGTGAGCCCTGCATTTGGTGCCCTCCTGGTGCATATACTTTCCTACATGCAGGTTACGTTTGTGATTAAAAATAAAACATATGAAGGAGTACAATTATTTCCAGTCTCTGTGTTTTCAATGTCAGATGGTGCTAGTTTTTCTCTGTTGCAAAGAAACAAGAATTTTCTTGCAGTCTGTTTTATAAACAAGTGTTTGTGACGGTTATAAGAGACAGTCTTTTCATTATAAGAGAGTCTTTTCACTGCTTTTTGTGTGTGTGTGTGTGTCCCTAGGTTCTACCTCAGGTCCATGCTGTGGGTTTTTTGTGTTTTTAGTTCTGTCCCAACCCTGTGCCTCATCACTTTCCCATCTGCCTTTTATGTCACAGTAGAGCTCTGATAGAATCCCCCTGTCAAACACTAAACAAAGGTCAGTCTACATGGGAGACATTCCATCGGCCATTTAAGGAATGACAGTCCCCTAAGAACAATGGGACATTCACTTCCTGCGGGTGTGAGGCCTGTGGCTGAAACAGCCTAGATCAGTGGTCGGCAAACTGCGGCTCGCGAGCCACATGCGGCTCTTTGGCCCCTTGAGTGTGGCTCTTCCACAAAATACCACGTGTGGGCACCCACATACAGTGCGATTGAAACTTCGTGGCCCATGCTCAGAAGTCAGTGTTTTGTGGAAGGGGCCAAAGAGCCGCATGTGGCTCGTGAGCTGCAGTTTGCCGACCACGGGCCTAGATGATGGGTGGGTACAGGGTTTATTCTGTCAGGAGAAAAGCCACTCGTCTTCACAGCTTCGCACATCCCCCTCCACCGCCCGGCGTAGCCCACGGCGGCACCTGGGGGGTCGGGTTGGAGAAGACTCGGTTTCTGGGCTCATCACACAGCTCTGACTAACAGTGCGCCTTGGGGGTGTGCCCAGCCCTCTGCACTTCAAGTGACTTCTCTATAAAAGTGGGAATAAACGAATCTGCATCATAAAACCATTGCAAAGGTTTCAGTTACACAGTTAAATGTCTCTGCCCTAATATTCAGCACATCAAGATGTTCAAAAGATGAAACACTATTTTCCTTTCTACGCTTTACCTTTTTAGGCAAAAATATGTCTTTGCAATAGTTTGCGATCCTGTTTGAGTTTTTGATTCACGAGAATCTGGCTTTGGGGATGAGAGGCTCTGGGATATTCATTTATTTCATGAATACATGTGGGATCCATAATATTTTTCTTACAGTTCTCTCTCTCTCTCTCTCTCTCTCTCTCTCCTTTTGAATTTTCTTTTGAATTTTCTAGGTGAGATATCTATGCTAAATGGGATAAGAAATGATGATGTTGGTAAAATTCTTTAATGGGAAAGAAGACATTTTAATATTTGATCTACTCTCTTAAAAGAATAGAGAGAGATAGTGTAGATGGGAATTTATTTTGTATGTTTAGTTCCTATCTCAAAGTCTCACAAATTTGAACAAATCTCTGTTGAGACCTGGACACGATTGCAATGTTTTTAAAGACTTGGACATGTGGCTGCTTTTGATGATAACCTGACTTTTAAAACAGTGTCACCGAGGAAGGCTGTGCATGAAATAGTTGGAGGAAAGTTTAATGCTAAGCCATCTCCTCACTTTATATCTAAAAGCCTGCAGGAGCCCTGGCCGGTTTGGCTCAGTAGATAGAGAGTTGGCCCATGGACTGAAGGGTCCCAGTTCAATTCCAGTCAAGGACATCTGCCTGGGTTGTGGACTTGATCCCCAGTGTGGGGCATGCAGGAGGCAGCTGATCAATGATTCTCTCTCATCATTGATGTTTCTCTCTCTCTCTCCCTTTCTGAAATCAATAAAAATATATTTTAAAAAATAAATAAAAGCCTGTGGGGGGTGAAGCAACCTGCCTGAGGTGGCCAGTGAAAGTTGGGGTCAATGGTCACCCCTCCCTCTCTCTGAGTCCTACGTGGTAGAAAATAGACACACAAAAGCAAAGAGTCGCTGTGTTATGGCTGCTAAAACTCAGGTAGAAAATGCAGCCGGGCTGAGGTCAGAAAGGCCTGGGAGCCCTGGCACCCTGCTCAGCCAGCTCTACCGTGGGCACTGGCCCGGCCGCCTCTCCGGGCAACTCAGGACAGAAAGGCACTCCCGTAACTCCTGGGCAGTGAGTGTCCCCATCCCAGGATGCCCGGCAGGTCAGCAGGCCAGCAAATGTTTATTCTGAACACGACTTGCTCTGTAGTCTTACCTAGAGTTTCATTTATTTAGCATGCCTCTTTGAACTACTTATGCCATCTCAGGGAAGATGTCAGCCTGCCAAGCAATCATAACTCCAAATTGTTATTATTATTATTATTATTATTTAATATATTTTATTGATATTTTACAGAGAGGAAGGGAGAGAGATAGAGAGCTAGAAACATCGATGAGAGAGAAACATCGACCAGCCGCCTCCTGCACATCTCCCACCGGGGATGTGCCCGCAACCCAGGCACACGCCCTTGACCGGAATCGAACCCGGGACCCCTTAGTCCGCAGGCCGACGCTCCATCCACTGAGCCAAACCGGTTTCGGCCCAAATTATTATTATTATTCTAGAGGCCCAGTGCATGAAATTTGTGCACGGTGGGAGGTGTCCCTCAGCCCAGCCTGCACCCTCTCCAATCTGGGACCCCTCGGGGGATGTCCGGCTGCTGGTTGGACATCCCTCTCACAATCTGAGACCTTTGGCTCCTAACCGCTCGCCTGCTTGCCTGATTGCCCCTAACTGCTTCTGCCTGCCAGCCTGATTGTCCCCTCACTGCTCACCTGCCAGCCTGATTGATGCCTAACTCTCCCCTGCTAGCCTGATCGCCCACAACTGCCCTCCCCTGCCACGACCCACCTCCTCTGCCAGGCCCCACCTCTGCTGTGCACACAGCGATCTTGTGATGGCCATCTTGTGATGATGTTAGGGCATGATGCGTGAGGGTGTGATGACCACCTAGGCTATTATTAGTATAGGTTTTTATTATTATTGTTTGATCACTTTTCTTACTGTTTGACAGATTTCCTCCTTAGCATCAAACAACTTAATATAACACCTCGCAAAGGGGAGTCCTTGGAGGATTAGAGAGAAGTTGAATCTTTTGCTTGTGCACATTTACATGGGCCACTTCTCCATGTTCCCAAAGAGCTATTTTATTGTGGTCTCACATTTTAAAACTGCTCCATAAGACTGCACGGCCCGAAGGGAAAGAAAGAAAACCACGTGATACCTAAAGACTATTTGCCACGTGGCTGTCAAGATGAATCTAGGTAAACGAGCGAGTTTCTGGTCAGAAATTGCAGTTTATTCCCTAAGTTAAGAACCTCAGCGTGAAATGTAAGTAAAGAGCTACAATTCACTTTAATAAGTCGCGTCGTTAGCAAATCACTTTGCTCTCAGTGTAGGAATAAACACGGCAGCCTGTGGGGACACGCATATGAAATCACTTCTTTACCCCCATCTTGCCACGGAGGATTTGAGGCACCTAAGCCATGATTGAGAAAAGAATTTTTTTTTTCAGGAATCAGGCCCCCAACACAACTGCATGTAGCAGTGTGGATATGAATGAAACACACAAAAGCAGCGCGGTGAATAGTTCACATACGTGGCTGCTCTGTGCATGAGGAAAACTCCAGGAGCTAGAATTATGGAGAGGGTGGGGGGTGCATGTGAAAAGGACCTGCATCACGTCTCCACTCGGAGTCAGGGGCTCGCAGGGGAGACACACAGGCGAGTGTTAGTTATTTCCTGGTGACACGCGGCTCAGCCTGTTCTCACGTCACCTCTTTCTGCTCCTTTCCTCCTGCCCTCTCTCCCCCAAGTAGCCTTGTGCTGAGGGACAGAGTAAATCATCTCAGTGGGTGAACCTTGCATCTCTGGGTTCTCCTATTGCACATTAAAGTGGTTAAAGATATGTTGCCTAGTTCTGAGCATGAAGCACAGGTTTAAAAAGACATTCCTTGTCTTGTAGAAAGGATGGAATCTTCGGCTGCACTTGTAGCTGGGCGGTGGCTGTCTGACATGGGACTTCTCCCCATCTGTTGATGGAGAGGCAGCCTGCCCGTGGGGCGGAAGAGGTACAGCTCATCTGCCTTCCATCGCCTCTGGACTTGATTTCTTTTTTTTAAATAATATATTTTTATTGACTTCAGAGAGGAAGAGAGAGGGAGAGAGAGATAGAAACATCAATGATGAGAGAGAATCATTGACTGGCTGCCTCCTGTACACCCCCTACTGGGGATCCAGCCTGCAACCCTGGCATGTGCTCTTGACTGGATTGAACCCGGGACCCTTTGGTCTGCTTTATCCACTGAGCCAAACCGGCTAGAGCTATTTTGTTCTTTTTGATGCTATTATCAATGGGATTGTTTTTCTTAAGTTCACTTCTAGTTTGTTCATTGCTGGAGTATAAGTAATAAGCTGATTTTTGTCTATTGGTTTTGCTTCCTGCAACCGGGCTGAACTCTAATTGTGTGTGTGTGTGTGTAGTGTGTGTGTGTGTGTGTGTGTGTGTGTGTGTGTGTGTTTGATTTAAAAACCACCTCATCTGCAAATAGAGAACGTTTTACTTCTTCCTTCCCAATTTTGCTGTTTCTCTTCCCGTTTCTTGTCTCACCGCTCTGGCTCACACCTCCACGTTCATGTTGTGTAGAAGTGGGGAGGGTGAATACTCTCCTTATGCCTCATCACAGGGCGGTGTTTTCAGTTTTTCCACCGTCGAGCAGGAGGTAAGCCGTGAGGTTCCATGCTTGCTTGTTTGTTGTTGGTTTTTTGTTTGTTTTCTAAGATGTCCTTTATTCAGTTAGGGGAGTTCCCTTTTATTCCTCATTTGTTAAGTGTTTTTATTATGAAAGAATTTTGGATTTTGCCAGATATTTTGTCTGTACCTATTGAGATTACCGTGTGGCTTAAAAAAAATCTGCTGTTTATTAATATTCTTTATCACAATGACTGATTTTCATTGTTGAGCCAACCTTGCATTTATGGCTTAAATCCCACTTGGGTATTATTCCTTTTAAACCCCTGGCCTAAACAATGTTTCTATTGGTCTAGACCAGCGATTCTCAATCTGTGGGTTGCGACCCCTTTGGGGGTTGAACGACCCTTTCACAGGGGTCGCCTAAGACCATCGGAAAACACATATATAATTACATATTGTTTTTGTGATTAATCACTATGCTTTAATTATGTTCAATTTGTAACAATGAAAATACATCCTGCATATCAGATATTTACATGACGATTCATAAGAGTAGCAAAATTACAGTTATGAAGTAGCAACGAAAATAATTTTATGGTTGGGGGTCACCACAACATGAGGAACTGTATTAAAGGGTCGCAGCATTAGGAAGGTTGAGAACCACTGGTCTAGACAACGTGTCCTGAGTGTGAGCTTTAGAGCAATCATTCCAAGGATGCAATAGTTGCTCCACGAAAAACAGGTGCATTAAGTCATTGAGAAATGATGTGAGTTAAATAGGTGTTTTTTTTGTTTGTTTTACAAAAGACTATCTCAGAGAATATAATATACTTTGAAAACCTCCAAAAGGGAGATATGCTATGCTATGCTTTATATTTATCTGGCAAAGGTATTTTGTGAAATTAATTTCCCATCAAATACATCTGGAGAAATATGGTCCCAAGAATTTTGATTAAAGTTCTCGATCATGTAATGGTGACCCAGAAAATCTTGACACTAATAGAGTCTTCAATTTTTTAAGCATATATTGCAACCTAGAAAAATTCATTCAACATTCAACGAATATGTATGGAGTGTCTGTTATGTGCCAGGTACTCTTCTAGGCATGGAAATACGGTAGAGGGAAAAAATGACCAAAGAAATCTCTACTCTTGTGGAACTGACATTCTGGGAGAGAGGCAAACAAGAATCATTAAAATCATGCAAATTATAAAGTATGACAGAGAGCATTGTATGTTATGTAAAAAAAGAAAAATCAGTTAAGCTCCCTGATATCAATCTTGGTGATAATTGTTTTTGGATTTGACACCCAAAGCAAAGTTAATAAAAGGAAAAATAAACAAGTGGGACTACCTCAAACCAGAAAGCTTCTGCACAGCAAAGGAAGCCATCAGCGAAACGAAAGGGCAGCCTAGTGAACGAGAGAAATTATTTGCAAGTCATATATCTGACAAGGGGCTAATGGTCAAAATATATAAAGAACTCATGCAACTCAATAGAAAGGAAACAAACAATCTGATGAAAAATTGGGAAGGGGATCCGAATAGACATTTTTCCAAGGAGGAGATACAGATGGCCCACAGGTAAATGAAAAGTTCTCAATATCACAAATCGCCAGAGAAATGTAGACCAAACCCACAATGAGATATCACCCCACACCTGTCAGAATGGCTATTATAAACATGACAAGAAATAACACGTGTTGGAGACAATGTGGAGAAAAGGGAGGACTTGTGCGCTGTTGGTGGCTTTGTAAATTTGTGCAGTCACTATGGAAAACAGTGCGGAGGTTCCGCAAACATTTAAAAATAGAACTACCATAGGAACCAGCGATTCTACTTCTGGGAAGTTATATGAAGAAAATAAAAACACTTCTCAGAGACATATGTATCCCCAAGTTCATTGCAGCATATTTACAATAGTAAAGAGAAGGGAAAACCCCAAGTGGATGGATGAATGGATGAAGAAGATGTGGTGTACATGTACAAGAGAATACTACTCAGCCATTGAATAGGATAAAGTCTTGCCATTTGCCACCACATGGATGGACCTTGAGGGCATTATTCTAAGTGAAATAAGTCAACAACAAAGGAAAAGAATGTGGGTGGAGCAGATTATTGTAGGAAAGTCAAGACTTCAGCTTTGGGACATGTTGCATTTAAGATTTCTCCTATGAGATCTTTTGTACATGCTAACTCAGCACAGGGGGTACCTAAGACACGTGGTCTCTGTGATTGCCTTGATACAGTAGATCTTGACCTAACATCAGTAGAGACACCCACTCACTAGTCCTTTTCATTGTGAGTAGCTATCGAGATAAGGAATTGAATAGATGCTATTGGTAACATCTAGTATTTAATTTGTATCATCCCCTCCATTTTCCAGGAATTTGATTGATTTTTATTTTATGTTTTATTTTTTAAAATAGATTTTTATTGATTTCAGAGAGGAAGGGAGAGAGCGAGAGAGATAAATAGAAACATCAATGATGAGAATCATTGATCAGCTGCCTCCTGCACGCCCCCTACTGGAGATCGAGCCTGCAACCCTAGCACATGCTCTTGACTGGAATGGAACCTGGGACCCTTCAGTCCACAGGCCGACACTCTATCCACTGAGCCAAACCGGCTAGGGCAAATTGACTGCCTTTTAGAACTTGACTTGAATGGACTAAGGGTCTCTTGCTTTAACTATTTTTCGATCCTCTCCCACCAAAACCCCACAAAACAACAACAAAACAAACAAACAAACAAACAAAAAATTAAAATTCCCAGCTGCTTGCACTGAGGTTTGGCACGGAGCTGAGTCCTAACCAGTGAAACAGGAGCGGAAGAGGTAATGAAATGATATCGCACAATTGCATGTGATTCTTAGAATGGCGCGTTCAAAGGAGTTCACTGCCAAGTACAGTAGCTCCAACAAGCTATGTGGGGCTATTTACCTTGGGAATGATTACAAGGAATCACAACTAAGAACTCAGTTACTCGGTTGCACTGGTGGCGACCACAGCACAGACCAGAACATTCGCATCATCACGGGAAGTTCTACTGGTCAGGCTGTCCTACAGAAAAAGAGAGTTCATAACACGAACCGATTGCATCCATAGGCCATTCACAAACCTCACTTTGCTGGCGATTTCTTATTTTCCGCAACCTCCTCAAAGTTCTCAAACATTCCAGAATCCAAGTTCCTCTACTAAGGCGGCTGCCTGCGTTGGAAGTCTTGCCCGCCCCTGACTAAAGCACTCGCTGTGGGAAAAGCCTGAGGAGAGAAGCAGCAGGAGGCACCGAGCCCATGGCCAGCTAGTGAGATCCAGAAAGTGGTCTGGTCCTAGCTAGTTTGGCTCAGTGGATAGAGCACCGGCCTGTGGACTGAAGGGTCCTGGGTTCGATTCTGGTCAAGGGCACATACCTCCATTGGGTTGCAGGCTCCTACTCTGCCTGGGGCCCTGGTTGGGCCTCGTGCAGGAGGCAACCAATTAATGTGTTTCTCTCACATCGATGTTTCTCTCTGTCTTTCCCTCTCTCTTCCACTCTTTGTAAAAATCAATGGGAAAATATCCTCGGGTGAGGGTTAAAAAAAAGAAAGAAAGTGGTCCCTGAGACACCCTAGGGGGTCACTTAGTCTTGCAGCTTCCAGGAGGAACCCTTCCTTAAAGCAGGCTCCATAGAGCTACTATGCAGCCCATCCATTGGGTGACCTGGCCTAAGATCAAATAGTGTAATTCGGAAAAGAAATTAGAAGCAGCAAATGCAATAGGACATAGTTCGATTTCAGACCATTCAGTAACAGTGTCACCTGCCTGCCACGGGGGGTGGCATTGTCTCTGCTGCACCCACACTTACAGGACCAGGAGCCTGGAGCTTGCATCTCTGGGCAATCAGCCCGCCCTGGGGTGTCCCCAAGCCCAGGTCTCCCCACACAGCCAGAGCTCCCTCCAGATACCAGCGCCTACTGTGAGCTTTCCGCCCGGAATCCTGTCTCAGACCCAATCAGAACACGACAGGTCCCATCCCAGGGGGTGTCCGAGGCAATGGCACAGTGTCAGCCGCTACCTGTTCCCAAAAGTTCCTATTTCCATTACACATCTACTCCCGCCTCCCTTCTCGCTGACCCGGTCATGGCGGGCCCCTGGAAATAGGTCTCTGACAGTTACCATCTTCTCTGCTTCAAGCTGTGTTCTGTCTCTTTTTCCCCCAAGACAACGAAATAAATATTACATTTCAGAAATGCACGAAGGCCAGCAAAAGGAAAAAGGCGTTTGCATGTGGACGTAGACATAATTCACAGTGGTGTTTAATCTTCGTCTTTTTAAAACAAACTCTCGTTCAGAGAGGGACATTGCAGGAAATGGGAGAAGGAAACAACCTCTCAGACGCTTCAACACAGGCCCGAGCCCTGTCAACCAAGGATTTAACCATTTCACTGAGAACTGGCACTTTTCCTCCCCAGCAGCCCTGAGTTCATGGCTCACTATGGCTCATTCATACATTGCGCTGCATAAGAGGCGCCAATTTCATCTGGGGTGGAATTAATGAAGAATATTTACCAGAGTACTTCAGGAAATCTTAAATCATTTTTGTGACTTACTTTGAACTAAGAAAATAGAAATATTAAAACTTATAATTTCTGCCCTAGCCGGTTTGGCTCAGTGGATAGAGTGTCGGCCTGCAGACCAAAGGGTCCCGGGTTCGATTCCGGTCAAGGGCATGTACCTTGGTTGCAGGCTCCTTCTGGGCCAGGCTATGGTTGGGGCGAGTACAAGAGGCAACCAATCAATGTGTTTCTCTCACATCAATGTTTCTCTGTCTTTCTCTCTCTCTTCCATTCTCTCTAAAAATTAATGGAAAAATATCCTTGGGCGAGGATTAACAAAAAAACAAAAAACAAACTATAATTTCTAATGGTTCCTTCTTAGGCTGCTGTGTCCAGACGCCGCTGGTCATCCACCGGAGAGCCAGCCGCCAGCGCATTCCTGTCCTGGCCAGGGCTCTGGGCTCTGTCTCCCTCTCAGGTTCCCGAGACAAATCGTTGGCTCTCTTCATTAATCCTCATTCACGTCATAATCTTTGCTTTAAAACAGGATTTAAAATAATAGTTGGCATTGTTAGATTGTACATATCTGGCATATTTGTACCCAGTCAATATTTATTGAATACTGAATGGTAATTGAATAAAATGTGGGTCAAAAAAGGTTAAGACTATATATCTTTATTGATATAATTTATTGCCTGTCTTCCCATTGCATGAATTTTGGATATAGCACTGACGTCATATCTGAGCTATTTGTTTACATGTAAATGCCAAAAATCAAGCCATCGAGACAAGCCATATGCTCCCTGAGTTCCCTTGTCTCCAATGTACCTTCATGACAATATGTTTGGAGAAGAAACTAAACTCTTAACCCCTTTTCTCAATCACATATTACTTTGCATAGTTCTGGTGTTGAGGTCCATTTAGGGGGAAAACAGGGACCCGGCATTTTGGGAGACCTCCTGTCCTATGATGCTTTATGCTTCGCTGAAACCCACCTCTCTAGCCCGTAATTCACACAAACAAACAAAAAAGAAAGGAGCTCTCTGCTCACCAGTCCTCAGTCATCCCAGGGCGCGTGGGTGGCTCCTCGCGCTGTCTCCTGGCCTGTCCTCTCCATCTTCACTTCTCTTCTCTTCATTCCCTCTGGCTTCCTGTCAGGGGGCCACTGCGTTGTTCATGAGACATGAGGGCTCCGAGAAGCGAATCTCTCTTACTCTCCGTTCGCAGTTCTCCCCAAACTGTTGCAGGAGGAGGAGGTCAAGCCACTCACAAATAAACGCTGTTTATATTTATCGGTTTCAAAGATCCGTGTAACGAAGGTGGAACTGCTTAACTTTACACATTGCAGAGGGGCTGGGAACACTATGAAAGGTGCTTAAATCTCTTGAATCTTACATTTGTCCACGAGGACAAAGAAGGAACCGTCTTTAATTGGATACTGATCCCCTCACCCCCGGGAGCCTCATGTCTCGGCTCACATTTTCCAGCGCTTCCCCAGCAGGTGCTGGCCTCACTGAGCGCGCTTGGCCTGTCCCGGAAGATAAACAGTGGAGGATAAACAAAACGCCGGGCTCGGGAGAGCAGGGCCTTCCAAGAGAAATAAAGGACTAGTGTAGTCCTCCGACTACTGGAGTTTGCTGCGCTGCTGGCCAAACGGATATTTAGGGGGTTGCCCGCGTGTTTCTTCGTCTGAGGGCAGAGTGCAGGGCAGGCAACCACATGCAGGACCAGTGACGCCGGCACGGGAGGCTAAGGGTTGCAGAGAAATCCTTCCTTCTCCCGAGCACGGGTGTGGGTGTCTATGTGGTGGTGGCGGGAGCGGGGGAGGAGGGGGAGCAGGCAGTGCAGAGGGGACAGTAAACAGTTCACCTCACTGTCCCTGTGGACACTTGGAGACGAGCAGCCGACGTATCTGAGAGACGTTCCCGGATCGTGACCAGGGCTGCCCGGCAGACCTTGGATCTGGGTGAGGCTCGCCCCCTCGGGAGGGAGGGAAGTACTTTCCTATTGCGGGCGCTTCTCTCTCTCTCTCTCTCTCTCTCTCTCTCTCTCTCTCTCTCTCTCTCTCTCGTTTGAAGATTACACTCGGCTCCACTCTGCACCTGACTTGGTCTCTCTGCCTCCTGCTGAGTGAGTGTGAGTGTAGGTACGTGTGCTTTTCAGCAATATCCCAGGAGACTGGGCAACACCAGCCACATGCATGTAAGCACGTGGCTAACATGAAGTTCCCCTTAAACGTAATGTGCAGCACCTCAGAGCCGTTCAGGCGCAGAAGGGACACCCAGCTCCCTAACCCTCTCACTGCCCAGCCCCGAGGACCAGACTTTAATGGAATCCATGTCCCCCGCCCCCCCCCTCGTCCCTCCACACCGCGTGCCCACAGCAGCCACTGGCGGGGGCCCGGGTTGGGGAGAAAGCCGCTGTGGGCCCTGCTTGGCAGCTCAGAGGACAGCAGGCGCCGAGAGAAGAAAATCAAGCCTGAGGAACGCGTGGCTCCCAGAACTGCGTCCTGCCATGAGGCCTCCCTTCGTGGGGATGTCTGATCTCTCTCCCGGCCCTCAGGAGCCAGGCCAGCCTTGTCCTGGGGGAGGGTCCGGGAAGGGGGAGAACGGGCTTCCTATAGTGGTAGAGTGTGGGGACGTTGACTTTACTTTCTAATAGACATGCTTGTCTCTGAATAAAAGGCGATTGCAAATGTTTAACTCGAGGCCCACACTGTGACAGCCGTAGCAGAGCACAGCTTCCCACGTCTCACCCTCAGAGACGGCGCCCCTTCATTCCCGACGGGTCCTGAGGCCTGCCAGGCTCCCTGCTTCCTGCACGCCCTGCGGTCTCCCTTCTCCCCACAGGTTCCAGGGTTTGGTTTTGTGGATCAAACACATTCCCCCTGAGTCAACAGAGATACGCACTTCGCAAACCTGCGTCTCAGCTGCTCGTGACCGGGTCGCTTTTCCTGTGTCAACCGACATCCTCTCCCGGAGTCACTCCCCTTAACCTCACCGGCCACAAAAAACGTCTGAGTGTTTTTCAGGAAAATGCACGTGTTACAAACCCGAACCACCCTGAGGCAGAAAACTCCCTCATCAAGCCAAAGGAGGGACAATTAAGTCAAAAAAGACCTTCTATGTATAATTAAAATCAGAATTTAAATGGCTTTGCTGGAACCATGTAACCCCACACAGGGAAACATGAGAGCAAAAGTATTATATTGAATCGCAGTAACTATTTTTACTTCCTAATGGTGGCATAATAAGACTATTAAAGGATTCACCCCAAGGTGCAACGAATCAGCAATACACACACTTTTTAGTATCTGTGGTAGGCTTTTCTATAATACTTTTATTCTTCTTATCTATCAAGATAAAAGATTTAGGTTTCATCCTCTTCAAAATAACATGTAAGTAATTCTACCTGGAATTTAGATATTTAGTAATCGTTCTACTTATCTATAATAATAAAAGCATAATATGCTAATTAGACCAGACATCCTACCAGACGTCCTTCCAGATGACCTTCCCGATGAAGCCTGGACTGCAAGGGAAGCCCGGGTCCCGGGTGCCAGAGGGAAGCCAGAGCCGGCAGCCAGGGGAAGGAAGGCCTGCTCTTGCATGAATTTTGTGCATTGGGCCTCTAGTTTATATATAAATACTTACCAATGTTAGTTACAGAATCTGATTTCTAAACATTTTGTTAGAATAATATTTCAAATGAATCATAAGTCAGCAATTGTATGACTATTACCAAAGCTTTCTGGTTAAGAAAACAAATCTCCCCATAGAATTGCCTTTTGACAACTGTTACCCTAACCAGGAATGTAGTTAAGACCAACAAAACTCGATCTTTTTTATCTGACTTTCTCAACAAAGTCAGGCCCACCTCCTGTGCCCCAGGGTCAGCTGACCCTGTGGGCATTCAACTCCCATTCCCGCCACACACCCAGGCCCCCCGGGACTTCCACGAGTTCCCATCCTGTTCCGGTTGGACCCGTCTGCTGTCCCTTGGCTCAGCCTCTTGCGGTCAACCCTGCTCTGGGCTGTGGTTCTATTATTCATAGTTGGCTTCTCCAGCTATGACTCCTTGTGCTTCTTAAGAGCGATAGTTTATGCCCGGCTGGTGTTGCTCAGTGGTTGAGCATTGACCTATGAGCCAGGAAGGCACAGTTTGATTCCTGGTCGGGACACATGTCCGGGTTTCGGGCTCGATCCCCAGTGTGGGGCGTACAGGAGGCAGCTGATCCGTGATTCTCTCTCATCATGGATGTTTCTATCTTTTTCTCTCTCTCTGAAATGAAGAAAAATAATATTTAAAAAAGAACCCCAAAACAATGGTTTGCACCTTTTAATCCCTTTCTGGATTCTGGATTCTTCTTACTGAGTCCCCACGTCGCTTTAACATGTCAGACTCAGTCCCCAAGCTCGCTGGTACCTGGCCAGGCCCTAGGAGATCCCACCAACCCTAGGGTGGGTGGTGGGAAGTGATCAACCAAAGACTTTGCAGGCATACGTTTAAGAGCAAATTAAATCAGATGGATAGAAATTGTGGTATACACATTTTTATGTTTAAATGAAAAGAAAACCCACCACTTTTCTGACCTATTTGTTCAAAACATGTTCATTTCTCCTGGTAAAATGCTCTATTTCCTTACCATTCGTAAATGCCATTTGAGATATGAATTTAGGTTTTTGTTTTTTCCATTTTGACCAATCCAGAGAAGGTGTTGAAATTGGTAACTGTGCCGAGACCTGATTAAACAGCGAAGCTCTGCGTGAGGACTTTTGTGTTTTTAGAGTCCCCTCCCCCACACCGTATGTGACAGCAACATCCTGTCAAATGATACGGTGTCGTGGTGAGAACATGCAATTGGCCAACAAAAGCAGGGGCGCCACAAGTATCTTAAAGAACAACATGCAGTTCACTTGGAAAAGGAACATACGTTTTTCTACATGTTAAAAGACAGGAAAGTTAGATCAATATGGTTTTGTGTGCATTATTCCACGAGGAGAAATTTGAATGCTCTTCAACATATGGGTCAACTGAGCTTACTACACGTCTTGAAAATTATATGACTCTCTGACTTACATAAGATACAAGGATCATGTCACTGTCTATAAATGTGATTTATAACCCAGGTGGGAATGTATTCAATACACTTAGTGGGTGTTTTTCTAAATGGTAAAATCTTCATCAAAAATAGCTCTCAATGGAAAAAAATGTTCATAACTATGTGTTTCGAAGCATAGGTGGACAAACATGCTAAAATCCAAAGTCACATCAGAAAAACTGACCTCAAATAATTTTCTGGGGGGAAGCTCATGAATATTTACAACTCATGGCACTCTGACCCTGGCGGAAGACTTCATAAAGCAAGTGGACTGGAGGCCAGAGGCTAGTTAGTACAAATAAGCAAAATCAGAGCGTGCATCTGACATATCTGTTACAGAAGATCTCCCCGCAAGGGCTTCAAGCGTTGAAATTCACAATGGGAAGCCCAGTGTGTCCCTGGAATTCTAATGGGACTCATCAATTCTATGACATCTTTACACATGGCATATTGGGACCACGAGCTACGGCCTATTTGAAAAATCCTTATGATGCTTGATCTGGGGATATGCCTGCAATTTAAATTTCCCAATTTGGGATATCATTGAGCTTTATTAAAGAAAATGATCACAGAGGGAAGGCGGGGGAGGGTGGGTGGTGGAAAGTGATCAACCAAAGACTTTGTATGAATATACGCATAACCCATGGGCATAGACCAGGGATCCTCAAACTACGGCCCTCGGGCCACATGCAAATACAAGTATTGTATTTGTTCCATTTTGTTTTTTTACTTCAAAATAAGGTATGTGCAGTGTGCCTAGGAATTTGTTCATAGTTTTTTTAAACTGTAGTCAGGCCCTCCAACGGTCTGAGGGACAGTGAACTGGCCCCCTGTTTAAAAAGTTTGAGGACCCCTGGCATAGACAATAGGGTGGTGAAGGCTTGGGGTGGGGGCAGGCTAGAAGGGGTCCATGGGGAAAAAGAGGGACATATGGAATATTTTCAACAGTAAAGATTAAAAAAAACAAATAAAAATAAAGGGAAAGATAACTGCCAACTCTGTGCTAAGCAGATATAGGCTTTTTATTGATAACTCTCGGTTTCTTATAGCAACAAACAAGGTAGACATACGACCCACAATTTACCGATGAAGACTCTGAGATCATTCAAGCTGTGAAAACCAACTCTGTGGGGAGTTCTCAGACTTCGTTTACTTATTTATCTACTAGAGGCCTGATGCATGAAATTCATGCAAGGGGCTTGGCCCTTGCAGCCCTGGCTTCATCCGGAAGGTTGTTCGGCTGTCTGGTCTAACTAGCATATTAGGCTTTTATTATTATAGATTTATTTATCTTGGGCAAATAAAGTCACGCTTCACTCATTGAGAGAGATGCATTTGTCAACTGCAGACTGACAAGGAACTGGTGCGGCTCCCACGTCTGTGGAAGCACCGAGGCTGACGAGTATGTGATGGGTCGTTAATCAAGGGGTTCCTTTCAAGAAGGGGTGATGGAGGAGGTGTTTAGAATCTGTAAAGGGGGTCAGGGAAGGTGTGGAACATAGATAGATTTATGGTGCTGTGTATGCATCTATAGCTGCACACTTTCCAGCTTCATGTTGAGTGACATGGCGTTGAGAGGCAGTGATTTCCGTATTCTTCATCCTTCTCCCTTTCCTTGTAGCTGCCCACCCTCAGGAGCCAGCCCATCACCAGCCACCACACACAGACAGCTCACAAGTCATGAATTAGCTCTAGGAACCCAAGCAAATACTACAAGCGACTCACTCCCCAGAGTCTTGAACCGAAGGTTCCACTGGAGAACCTGAGCAGCTCCTTCAGTTCAATCCAGTTCAGTTTGATGAAATCGTGTTACCTTTCCCAGAAGGCCACGGGCGATGCTCCTCTCTGCTTGTTCGTTTCTCCCTCCTTCTGGGTCAACTTGAAAACATGGCCATCACTTCCACCTTCGGAAACTCTTCCCTCAGCCCCTGCCCTTTGAGGCAAAGAAGAGATGAGAGGTGCTTCTATTAAATTTCCTATTAAGTCAAGTAGGGCCTGCGGTGCTTGAAGGACTGGCTCTGTGTGGCCTGGGCCTGAGCCATCAGCCCTCCAGCAGAGGAACGTGGGGGTGTTGGGCTGGTGGAGGGCAGACCAGCGATTGTATCGCCTTTGACGTAGCCTCCTGTGGGTCACATCCGCATGCACCTGCCTCAGTATTTCATTTCCAGTAGAACATATGAAGAGTAAGACATCAAGTTTAAAATGGAGGTGCATCCCAGCAACATACAATATAGGAGTTTAGAGCTAGAATGGACTTTTGTTCCTTCATTTAGTCCAATGCCTTCAAATACTTTAGGAAGAAAAAAATCAGAATACCTTCTGACACATGCCCATATTACATAAAGCTCTCCATGAACATACCCTCTATACATATATTTTATATTGTCGCAAATTCTGACAATAACCGTCAGTGTAGAAATCCTCCTCCTCAATTTATGGGTGAGGGCACTGACATGCAGAGGATTCTGACAGATTGTTAGGAGCGGGGAAGCAGTCACTTTTTAAAAAGTTACTCTGATTGTACCGTAGAGCATTTGCAGGGCACCGAAGTCAATGGGAGGGTCATCGGCGTGTCTTATTGCGTTAGGGGATGAACGGGAGTGTGAGTGGCATTATTTTGTGGCTTACACACTGGAGGCAGGTGCTGCGGCCCGTGGAGCCCGAGAGGAGACATGAAGCTGCAGGTACATGGGTGTCCAAAGTCCATTCATCACATTTAAACAAAAATGACAGCAACGTGCGCTGTGGAACTAGCCGTGGAAGAGAGAGAATGTCCCAAGAGAAATGTTCACACGATTGTTTAGCACAGAGCAGATCAAACAAAATAAGGTTGTGAGCCACTTTCTTCTGGGGAAGAAGAAAGGATGTTTACATTCTTAATTTTCCTTTTCATCCCAGTCCAAGTCTGAAGGGCTGAGGAGTCGAGGCCGTGTCTCCTCAGAGGAGCCATATTAGGGAAAGGCAGCAGCTGGGATGGGGGTGGGAAGCTGGGGAGATAGGGAGGAGCCTACAAAACAATCAAGTCACCAGGGGAAGTACCTCTAAAACCCTGAATTTTGCTCTGTGGTTCGTAACCAGGCTTGAGCATCGGCATGACTCACGCAGCTTTTTCATAACCCAGTTGCCCAGACGCCACACGGAGGCCTTCCAATCGGAAACTCTAGATGTGGGCTGTGGGCCGTGGGCCGTGGGCCATAGGCCGTGGGCCGTGGGCTGTGGGCAGGGGTGTTTTCACAAAGTGCCCCCAGCGATTCTGAAGCACATTCAGCTTGAGACCTACTTTTCTAGTTCCCCCTCCCACCGTGTGCCCAGGCCTCACGACTCTGCTTACGAGACCACAGGAACAGCAACACTCGCATCCCGTGGCCTCCACATGTCATTACGGGTCTCACCTACCTGTTTCTGTTGTCCCCACACACAGAGCGCAGGTGGCAAACACTCCTCCAGATTTTCCTGCCCGGCGTCCCTTGTTGAGGCACCTCTGTGCCAGTGAAAACAGGCCCTAAGATTCTTCCTACAGTCCTGTCTCCATGGGGGTTCAGAAGAATCCGTGGGACCCATGTATGACAGATACAGCATCTTTTATTCACACCTCTTTCCACCTGTCGCACACCCTCCACTTTGGATCACTTTCCCACTGTGTCAACTACCTCACCCCCAGGCCCTCTTTGAGCTCTGACTGCCTGTCGTAGCAAGCACTCCCAACTCCAAGGCCCAGTGTAGGATGAGATGAGATCCCTATGACACTGGCACTTCTTCTAGGACAGTGATGGCGAACCTTTTGAGCTCGGCGTGTCAGCATTTTGAAAAACCCTAACTTAACTCTGGTGCCCTGTCACATATAGAAATTTTTTGATCTTTGCAACCATAGTAAAACAAAGACTTATATTTTTGATATTTATTTTATATATTTAAATGCCATTTAACAGAGAAAAATCAACCAAAAATATGAGTTCGCGTGTCACCTCTGACACACGTGTCATATGTTCGCCATCACTGTCCTAGGACAACACCCTGTGTCCCCAGTCACCTAAAATCTGGCTAAGTCCAAGGAGCTCCCCCTGCCTCACCCGCACCCCCCAAATCTTCCCGTCAGGGCTCTTCATCATTGCAAGTGTGCCACTGCTCTCCAAGCCGAAGGCTGGCTGGCCCCTCTCTCCTCTCTCCCCCATAGATCCAACTGAGCCCCATGACTTCTTGCTCTAAATCTCTGCTGGTTCTATTAGCTCCACCTCGACCCCCATGGTCTCTTGTTCAGGTTGACCTCGTGATGTGAGACGGGGCGAGCCAGGGGAGAGCGGCTTTCTTTTGTAGAATCTATAGTTTTGAAAATACACTAAGGTTAGTGACCTAATTCCTGGTTAATGAGTCTTTGATTCCCCCATGTCACCCATCACTTTCAATCCCGGGGGAATTCTCATTTCCGGAGAGAAAGCTGAGAGATAGTAACTGAGCCGCAGTTCTTTTTTCGGTGCCAACATTTCAAATGTCCACTCTTTTCGCTGGGAAAGCGGACGTCCCAGGTGCAGCAGGAACGAAAGGCCTTTTTCCATCCACTCTCCAGAAAGGAGAGGAGAGAGATGACCCTCTAGCCCAGCCGTGGGCAAAGTATGGCCCGAGGGCCAGATCCAGCCCGTTTGAAATGAATAAAACTAAAAAAAAAAAAAAAAAAAAAAAAAGAGCGTACCCTTTTATGTAATGATGTTTACTTTGAATTTATATTAGTTCACACAAACACTCCATCCATGCTTTTGTTCCGGCCCTCCGGTCCAGTTTAAGAACCCATTGTGGCCCTCGAGTCAAAAAGTTTGCCCACCCCTGCTCTAGCCGAAAGAGCCATCACCTGTAGCCTCGCTGTTTACTTCCCAGTGGAAGGAGCCCGCGCCTCTGAAGAGAGGACGCGCCAAGTTCAGGGGGAAAACAGTTTCTAGTCTTGGGAATGTAGTAACCTGGGGGCCAGCTGAGTGCCCTGAGCGGCTGACCGGCTGACCGCCAGCTGCTGGGAAGAGGAGCCGGAGCGCAGTGCTGGTGGAGGGACAGTGCTAACCCACAGGCCCGCCCTCGGGAGCGCGGGGCTCCGTGAGAAAAGGAAGTGCTGTCCTTTCCACTGAGAAACTGTAGGACGTCACACTCATCCTTTTTTTTGAATGCTGTCTCTGCTCTCCTTTACTAGCTTTGTGAAAACGTAAAAGCTGATTGTCCCTCTCAGGAGTGCTTCCCAATCACCTGAGTATGTCAAGGTGATAGGTGACATTGATCTCTTTAAACATTCTAAAGAAGATGCACCTAAACGAGAGGTTAATGCCGATGGCACACAAGAAGAAATGGAACCTGACGCTCTTTTTTAAAAAAATATATATTTTTTGTTGATTTTTACAGAGAGGAAGGGAGAGGGATAGAGAGTTAGAAACGTCAATGAGAGAGAAACATCGGTCAGCTGCCTCCCAACCTTACAGTAGAGGTTGAGTAGTAGTATATTTCTCCTACATAGAAAAAAAAAATATATATATATATATTATTGATTTTTACAGAGAGGAATGGAGAGGGATAGAGAGTTAGAAACATCAATGAGAGAGAAACATCCATCCGCTGCCTCCTGCACACCCCCCACTGAGGATGTGCCCACAACCAAGGTACATGTCCTTGACCGGAATCGAACCTGGGACCCTTCAGTCCCCAGGCAGATGCTCTATCCACTGAGCCAAACTGGTCAGGGCAAAACTGACACTCTTTATTCCGTGTTGTTCTTTCCTTAACTTATTCAGTTGATTTGGATTTATTATTCACTAGAGGCCCAATGCACAAAATTCGTGCAAGAGTGGGCCTTCCTTCCCTCAGCTGCCAGCACTGGCTTCCCTCAAAGCCCCAGCTTGGTCTGGAAGGTCATCTGGAAGGACATCCAGTCTAATTAGCATATTACCCTTTTATTATTACAGATAAGGTGAAAGAAAAAATTTCCCATCCAAACATTTTCCCTTTATGGAATGGCTTTAAACAATTGATTTGCTCTACCCAAACTTCAGTATTGTGTTTTTACTTGGACCTTAGGGGAAATGTGAGTACCTACCTATTGTTATTAGAGAATGGATTTCAGATAAAAAGGCTAAGGGTGTATTCAAACATATTCCTTGGAACTATTCCAGCATAAGAACTAAAATAACATGTGATTAAGCTAATACTGCAGTTTCCATGACTCATCTGACAATGGTTGCAAGATGCCGTTTGAGGAGTTTTACGAGCCAATGTCAGGGCTAGGCATACACTCTCCAGGCCGAGGTCTCTGGCGCCTTCCTATTACGCAGACCGTGCAGTGGGTCCATGAAAATGGCCTTGGAAAAAGTTTTAGAAGGAAAATAAATGCCTTCTAGTTCTCCATGCCTAGTACTTAAAAATGCAAGCTGTCCCTACCTCTTTCAGCAAAGGACTCACACACAGGCAGCGTAGGGACAGGGACAACCCCCGAGGGAGGTGTGGGGACCATCCGCTAGCGCCCCACCCCACCCTCTGCCACCTCCACCAATTTGTCATTTTCCATTCAGACAACTGCTGTTTTCTCAATGGTATTCAAGTCATCTTTTGAAAACATCTCTATTTCCATTGATCTGTGATTTGTCGTTTAAGTAAAAACAGATGACAAGTCCCCTAATCCCCCCCTCCCACTTCCTGCTGCCTCCTCCTCTCCAGGACAACATGCACATCCCAGCAGATGAGGAAGTGAATGCAGAGATAGAGATGCCTTCGAGGCTCCTTGTCCTGGAAGGGGATGGAGAGAATAGGGCTGGTGCCCCCTAAGGACCCCAACTGTTGTGCAAATAAGTCCTCACTGAGAGGAGACACGGTGATTCCCTGAGAACAGGACGACCCATTGGCTCTCTGGTGCATGCTCCTGGCGATGGTGGTGAAGTCCTAACGCTGACTGCCTTTTACTCTATCACGTTTCTATGCGAAGAGGACAGCGGTTGTCTGTGGAGCTTTTGTTTATTAGTCTTGAATTGCTTGGGCTTATTTCGAGGGTTTCTCTCCACCACCTGCTTCTACACATCCACACGCACACGTGTAGGGACTATGACCCCCTCACGGGGAGGGGAGGAGAAGCAGAAGCAGCTCATCATTTCAGAGAGGGAGAGGAGTCATGAAGTGATAGAGCCGGAGAAATCTATATATATAAAAAGCCAGGGACCAGAATGCTGTAACAACTGGAACGACTGGTCGCTATAATTCCCACTGCGGCCAGCAAACCGGCCCCATCAGTGGTGAAGCCAACCTCCTGCAGCCCCTCCAACCCAGCCAACCCTGCCCCTGATGGGCCCCCACCACCATGATCGGCCCACAGCCCCTCCCCCCAGCCAGCTCCTACCCTGATCAGCCCCCCCACTTAGATCAGGGGCAGGGCCGGCCAGCCAACCGCCTGCAGCCCCTCCCCCTGACTGGCCCCATTCCCAATCAGCCCCCCCCCCCCGCATTTGGAGGTAGGGCCGGCCGGCCCACTGTCCACATCCCCTCCCCATGGCTGGCCCCACCCCCAATCAGCCCCCATCACCCCAATTAGCTCATGGCCCCTCCCCCCAGCCAGCTCCACCCCTGATTAGCCACACCCGACTCTAATCAGGGGCAAGGCTGGTGGCTACTGCCCACAGCTCCTCTCCCCAGCTTGCCCTGCCCCCAACTGACCCCCCACATACCAATCAGGGGCGGGGCCAGCCAGCCCACTGCCCACAACACCACCCCACAGCCAGCCCTACCCCTAATCGGCCCCCCCACCCCAATTGGGGGTGGGGCCCACCAGCCAATTGCCTGTGGCCCCTCCCCCCCAGCCAGCCCAGCCCTGATTGGGCCCTGATCGGGGTGGGCCAGTCAGCCAGCCTCCTGCCGTCTCCTCCTCCCAACAGGCCCGGCCCTGATCCACACGAATTCATGCACTGGACTTCTAGTACTTACCTGGTGCTTAAAATGCTCTTCTACAGTTAGTCATTGGACAAGAACCACAAGATTCCTCCGTTTCTGGAAACTAGAATGTGAGGGCTGTGACTGATTCTGAGTCTGATAAGTGTGTGAAATAGGAAGCAGTTGACCTTGAAGTGCCAGTCTGAGGTTGCCCTTGAGACACTGCTTGAATTGCTGCTTCAGAGAGAGCATGCCGAGAAGTAGCTCTGTGCTAACTGTGGTCTGGGATGGTGGAAGGAGGATTTCGACGTGGCCCTGTTTTCAGAGGAGAGGTGAATCCAGTGAGGAGACAGCCTGGAGGGAGTACAAGGACCAGAGGCGGAGAGCGGGCAAGATGGCGGCAGTGGGGAACGCTGATGGGGAGCTGGGAAGGAAAGGCCGCAGCCTGGGATGCCGATAATAAAAATGCTGTTGCTGGGGATGCCCTTCAATCCCATCGTGTGGAGGGACTACGTCACGTGACAGAGGCTGGAGGGAAGGCCTGTGAATAAATCCCATCTGAATCTGGAATCTGATACCACTCAGTCCCCACAAATCCAGTGTTTTCAAACATCTATAACTTCAGGGGTTCTCGAACTTTGGAACAGTGTGTATCCCTTAGAAAATGTGAATAACTGTGATCCCTCCTCATGGAGGAAAGGAGGAGAATCACAGGAGCAATTTCAGGTCCTTCTTTCTAAAACCCTTAGGCAATCACCTAACCTCTGCATCTCAGTTTCTCAGTCTGCAAAATGGGAATGACAATACCTACTCCACAAAAGAGTAGATAGAATTAAACGAGATGCTTATATAAGACTAGAGGCCCAGTGCACAAAATTCGTGCACAGGTAGGGTCCCTTGTGGCTGCTGGCTGCCAGCTGCTAGCTGGGGCTTCCCTTCATTCCATGCCACCCCCTGGTGGTCAGTGCACATCATAGTGAGCGATCAAACTCCTGGTTGGTCGAACTCCTTAGGGGACACTTTGCATATTAGACTTATATATATATATATATATATATATATATATATATATATATATATATATATATCTATCTATCTATCTATCTATCTATCTAGATATCTAGCACAGATCCCAAAGTGAATATTCAATAAATGACAGCCATTATTGTATTCATTCGTCCTTTTTCCTGTGAGACTGTGCTCAAGGCTGGGGGCTCAAATTAGGGGCTGCCCACCAAGGAAGGTGGAGGAGGTGAAGGGCGTAGGTGAGGTTCCTGTCCAGGCATGAGCTATGACGGAGGAAGGAAAGGTGGGAGCTGCCCTGGAAGTCCTGTGTGGAACATCCAGGAGAACCCTGTAAGGGAACTAGGAGAATTCTGCTCTGGCTGGAACTGCTTTGTGGTTTTTAACACAATAACACTAACAGTACTCATGTCACTCACAGGGACAAATGCTCGCTCGGAAAACTCACCATGTACCAGGCATGGTGCTCAGGGTCCCTTAGATAGAGGCCTCATTTAACCCTCACAACCATGTGGATGACATAGTCCATACTACCCCATCTGAAGTCCTAAAAAGAAAATCTCTGAAAGCTAACATTTTGCAATAATTGATTTGCAGCAAAATCTGGCCTGAGCTGATATGAGGCCGTTTTCCGTCTTTATTGATCTCACTGGAAGTGCATAATCATGCATTTTGCTATAGAAATCTTAATATTTGGCCTAGCAGGTGTGGCTCAGTGGTTGAGCATCAACCTATGAACCAAGATGTCAGGGTTCAATTCCCAGTTAGGGCATGTGCAAGGGTTGCGGGCTCGATCCCCAGTGTGGGCTGTGCAGGAGGCAGCTGGTCAATGATTCTATCTCATCATTGATGTTTCTCTCTCTCTTTTCCTCTCTGAAATCAATAAAAATGTATTTTTAAAAAAAGGAACCTTAATATTCGGTTGTGGGTGCTCCTTAGGCACCCCTGTGGTAATGCTCCCTTCTGAAAAAGTCTCCAGATCTCCAAGGCAGGGACAGCAGTGAGGCCCCAAATCACACCCCCCCCCCACCCCCGCCATGGCCTGGGTACCCAGGGCCTGACAGGAGCTGCATGGTGACAGGTCGAGGGAGTGTTGCTGGGAAGATGCTAAGGGGCAAGGGCAGGGAGTCTCCTGCATGGAGACCGGGAGGGTGAAGGCAAAGTGGGCCCAGAGCCGGGTCAGAAGAGCATCTGTGAAGAGCTTAGGTCAGTGATGGCGAACCTTTTGAGCTCGGCGTGTCAGCATTTTGAAAAACCCTAACTTAACTCTGGTGCCGTGTCACATATACAAATTTTTTGATATTTGCAACCATAGTAAAACAAAGACTTACATTTTTGATATTTATTTTATATATTTGAAGGCCATTTAACAAAGAAAAATCAACCAGAAAAATGAGTTCGAGTGTCACCTCTGACACGGGTGTCATAGGTTCGCCATCACTGGCTTAGAGAGTGGAAGGGGCTCTGGGCCAGAGCAGGTGTGGGGGGTAGGGGGGTGGTGGACAGGGACACAGAGACCTATGTATCCAGGGGCCCCCCAACCTGGGTCACCTCCTGCTCCTTGCACACTGTGCTGAGGCAGAGAACAAAGAAAGGCGGAGTGAAGTGCAGGGGTGGTTCGAAGTGAGGCAAGATAAGAGGGCATGTTGACAATGAATTTGAGCTGGGACTCCTATGGATGGACTAAAGCTGGCTTGGTCCACACGCTTATGTATAAATAAACTGTTGTTTGCGGTTTCGCTCGCCATTCTTAGTGCCTAGAAGTCTTATCAACACACAAGCAGGACTATGTTCTTCCTGTTGCCTTGGCCACAGCTTCATGTGTGGGCTGGTCTGTCCCCTGTCCGCTGGGCTTAAAGCACCGGAACTCGCCTGAAATGGAAATTATTTCAGAAATGAACACAAAGTGAGCGAGTGCGTGTGGATGTGCGATTCACTGTGTATGTATTTATTATCTTTTTCTTGTCACAGGTGCACATTTGCTGTCATAAACACAGCACAGGCCTGGCTTTCTCCGTTCTGGGCCTCCCAGGAATGGCTCCCAGTGTTGGTGACATGCTCTCTGCACCACAAAGCATCTTCTCCATTCAAACCAGCAAACAGCATGGGCTTGGCATTCCTTCTGTGCTCAGCTCTTGGGACAGTAGCATCGGAGGCAGGTGGGCGGGCACACAAGGACAGCTGATGCGGGGCCTGACAGCCTGGTGAGCGAGTGCTCTGTGACCTCGTTGACATTCGTGTGTGGGGACGTTTCCACTTTCCCTCAATCTAAGAAGAAAGACTTGACTGAGAGGCGTATGGGGCGCTGGTTCATTGCAGACAACGAAGCTTCGCATGAGGCCCTGGGAAACTTCCAGCCGCATTTGTGTCTGAGTGAGTCAGACCGAGTGTCAGCGCTCCTGTCTACCTGACAGGTGTCTGATTGTGGACAGTGTGACGTGGCCGTGGTCAGGGTCTGAGCAGGGATGCAGGGAGTAGAGGCCTTGACAGGCTTGGAAGGGCCTGCAGGAGCGAGGCGAATACCAGGTAAGGTCAGGGCCTGTCCCCTGCAGGCTCTCACCTGCTCCTGCAGAAGGCAGGTGGCAGAGCAGCTGATGAAAGCACATTGGCTCCACGCTTCCCTCACTTATTGAAAGATCAGAATGTCCCCTTTCGGATGTTAAGGTCTCAATGCTTTACATGAAAATACACATAAGCCAACACCTCGAGCGTCTGAGACAGGTAATTACTGCAAGTGACTTTTAGAGCAAAGGGCAAAGGTCAGGAGCGTGGTTGTGTCTTGAGCTGCTTTCCCCAAAGCTAGTCTTTCCCCCCAGAACGACCCGGAGCAAGGCACGAAATCAAGGCGAGTAGCTGAGTGTTGGCTAGATGGTGACTTGCGAGTTACGAGAGTGTGACTCACAGAAGGTTATTGTGCGCATAAACGATACGCTTTATGAGCCTTAATGATACGTGATAAAGTCTCATGAACATCCATAGATGTGCGCAAGTCGCCCTAGATTAGGCATGACCTTTTAATTTACATGTCCCCACACTTGCTCTTACACTTCCTGGTCGGTTTCTCGGAACCCTGGAAGCTTCTGAGCAACAGTTTTCCCAAGAGGCAATTACCCCGTCATTTAGGAATTCAATCCGTAATTTATCTTTCTACCGGATGCTTGTCCATTATCAACAGTTTATGCATGCGCACACCCACCCACCCGCCCCCCCACGCACACACACGTTCATACATAAAAGACTTCATCCCTCATAAGCGAATTTTGCCTTATTCATCAGCCAAGACTGAGTACTATCAATCATCCAATAGTTCACCCAAAAGCTCTTAGGGAAAAATTTGGATCTAAAGGGAAATAATTATTTATTAGACCTTCAGAAAATCCTCAAGCTACAATTCACCCTTAAGTTGAAAGAATGGAGACATTAAATAGCACCGATTTTTATCTAACCTTTACCCCTATTCTGTGTAGGAAAGCCAATAGACTTACCCTGGTATCATTTTGTGTATTCCAATAAGTGCGCTTTAGCTACACCACTACGCCCCTATTCTCTCATACATTTCTGAGTTGTTCACTTGCCCTACGTCCATCTTGTGATTTCTCAGTTTCCTTGTGGAATGTGCTATTTTAGGTCTAGATTTTTGGTCATATTTAAATGCCTTCTTCTTTCCTATTCAAATAGCAACTCATTTTTCTAGCAGCTCTGCAGAGGAAGTAAGCACATTCTCAGAGTCTGAAATGTTTAAATTGTCTTCAAAACATTCGTGGGAAAAGGAAAGAGTGACCCTGTCACACTCTCAGCAGCAAAATATTTAAAAGAAGTTGGTCTCCAGGAAAACGACTTGCCGTGAAGTGCACTGAGAGAGAATCCAAGCTAAACTGCTCACCCTAAAGCCGTGTTCTTATTTGAAAAGAGCAGAACAGAGCGGAAGGTCAGGTGGGTAACTGTTCCCAAACCACATCAGATCCTGATATACACGGACAAATATCAGCCCATTTCCACCTCAGAGTTTTAAATCACAGGGAGGGAATTTGTTTGAGATGCTTTCTAGGGTATGTTTGGAAAATGTAGAATCCTTCCCACTAGGTTATATCTGGGTAGGTTTTGTTCCCTCACAGTCACACACTGAGAGCCTTCAGGTCCTACTGGAGTGCCTTTACCTTTTAACCTAATTTTGTTTTATTTATGTATTGCTGATTTTAAAGTAAACTTTGTAATCAAGTACACGTTACACTTTAGTACAGGAGAATGCACAAATCAAAGCGCGCAAGTCAAGGAGTTTTCACACAATGAGCACCTTGCGTAATCCACACTAGGTAATTCATTGCCCACACCGACAGCTTGGGCGGTGCCTGATTTCCCTCGGAAGACTGGAGAACCTTGCCACGCTGCACCCACATTTCCCTTAGGATAGGTCGGCCACGCTGGGAGCAGATGGTCCTTGAAGAGAGCATATGGCCTCCATTTCCCAGTCCCTCCCTGAGAGAGAGGGTGCTTTTACTGCCTGTCGTTTACAATGGGTGAGATAGCAGGAAGCTGGTCTGAGGACCAGCCCGCACCGTGAAGAACCGGGGACGGGACCTGGGAGGCTCCAGCTACTCCGAGCTGCTGCAGCCCGAACATCTTACACGAACTAATACATTGCACGCGGCAGCAGCTGACAAGCCAGCATTTGCTGCTTCTTGCAGCTGGAACTTTGCTAATGAATGCACCGGGGGAAGCCCTTCATGAGTGAATGCGTTACTTTGTTAGTGGAAGGTTGGTTGGTCTTTACCTGAGCCTGTCTCACCGAGTGATTTATCCGCGAGAGGGGAGGCCAAGGTTTCTCTCTGAGGACAGATTTCACACCGTCGCTGCTGTTCGTGAGGTTAGGGCTGAGAGAGAGCTCAGGAGGCACTTTCATGGCTTTGCCTTTTCCATGCTCTGAAAACCAAGTCCTGTTACTTCATAATAATGTGTTGTTTTAGGCACCAAACAGGACGGTGTCTGCCTTCACGGGAGACTTTGGAATTTTCAGTTATACAATGAATGTCCTTTCTAACCTCAATGACTGAAGTTACATTTCTCTTTCCAAGTTCTTCTAGAATTTCCCCCCCCCCCTTTCTTAAATATAGTTGTGGAAGTAAGGAGTAGAACTTGATTCTGGCCTAGAATACAAGATTAGTTTTATCTGTCTCCACACTGTTATTTTTGAGTAAATTAATGTTTCTAGGTAAGGCACATATCAGCATGACTACATTATAATAGATAAAGAACATTAACAGCAAACATGTTTTAATAAAAATGCTTTTAAATTTTTTCTAAAGTCCTAGACACAATATTCTTAGATTACAGATGACGTATAGAGATGAATAATTGTGTGATTTTTATGATTCGTTTGTTGAAAAACTTTATATCACTGTCGGACGGTTAACAATAGTTTCCATTTTATGAGTAGTCCATGTAGGTTTACAGGGCAGGGAGGACTATAGAAAAGTTTTCTAAGTCCTAAAATTTATCATCTAAAATTTCTAATTGGTGCAGGAAGTTGAACTATGACACCAAAATATGAAATTACATAGAATTGCAGATTCTTAGAGTCGGAACTTTTGATGATCTAATATAGCCATCTATACAAACTCCTATTTTCCTATGTAAGTCCAAATTGAATAAGTGAAATTCATAAATCCAGTTGCTGCTTCAGCACAAATATCTTGGAGTATTTCCCCAAATCTGGGAATAGGTGTTAGTTTCCTACGGCTTTCATAACAAAGTACCACAAATTGAAACAACAGAAATGTGTTGTGTTAGGTTTTGGAGCTAACAGTCTGAAATGAAGGTGTCCCCACACCTCACTCCTTCTGAAGACACTGGGAAGAGCCCCTCCTGGCCTCTCAGCCTCTGAGACAGGCCGGCAGCCCTTGCATTCTTGGCGTCACTCCAGTCTCTGCCTACGTGGTCACATGGTGCCTTCTCTGTGTCCCCATGTGCCGGGGTCTTTCTCAGTACCTACTAGGGTTCAGGAATCTGGGAAAGGGGCTGTGCATAAATGAATGAAAAGGCTAGAGTAGAAACATGAATTTGGAAGGCATTTTGGGGGAGCCAGAGCAGGCTTAGTTCTAGTGACTAAGTTCCCTGAATCTCCTGGCCCAAGGCTTTTTATTCCCACATTTTGCCCTATAGCAAAGCAGATATACATGTCAAAGGTAAGGTTTGGTAAACAGTAAAAGATGATCAGGTTGGGGAAATGCCTTCAGCTGTTCAGCAGCAGATAATAACATGCAGATTTCAGCCCTGCTGAAGCCCCAAGTTCCATCAGCCTTCTGATGAACTCCTTCCATTGACGACCTGCTGGGATTAGCCTCCAGCACCCATGTGTTCACATTGCTGTCTTCTGACAAGGGCACCAGTCCTATTGAATGTGAGGCCCACCCTGCTCATCATGACCTCATCTTAACTCGTCACATCTACCGCAGACCTAGTTCCCAATAAGGTCAACTTTCGAGGTACGGGATGTTAGGACTTCGTCGTATCTTTGGGGAGAAACAACGGAACCTACAACAGAATGCGAGAGTGCAGAGGTGACATTGCTTCCCACGCAGCTCTTACCGTACAGGGGGAGGCATGCACAAGCTCAATGAAGATGCAGGCCACAATAGTGCCGTGTGCATAGAATGCTGTGAGCACCCTGCAGTGGGGCCACTACCCCACTGAAATGGTGAAGGAAAGCTTTCCAAGGTGTTTGTCATTTGAACTGGGCTTTGAGGGGCAAATTAGAATGGGTCCTGGAGAAAAGGCTGCCAGGTGGAAGGGACACCTGGGCTTGGGTAAAGGAATGGAAGTAGGAATGAATAACGTGTCTATTTGCTTGATTAATACTAGCTGCTCTTTAATGATAATTACATGTCATTTAATATTAGCAACAACCCTCTGAGGCCCATTTCGCAGACGGAAAACTGAAACTTAGAGTAATTAAGTACTTTGTCTCTGCCCCACACACCTAGAAGGGGGTGCCGTCTGATTACACAGCTTGTGTTGTTAGCTGCCGTAGTACTAATGAGAGTTTAGAGTCTTCGGAAGCACGTTTGGGATGGTTAGAGAGAAGGCTGGAGAAGCAGGTTGTAGAGAATTGTGAAGAAGTTGGTTTATCACATTAGGAGTTTGAATTTTGAGGGCCATAGGCAATTGGACAATTACCCAGGCTTTAAGGAAAGGTGTCATTAATTCCTGCAGAGTAGAGGGAGGTGAGAGGGAGAGGAGATTGGAGCCCAGAGGCTAGAGAGGAGGACACTTGAGAACTCACGGAGGTTGGAACGAAGGGACACTGGGGTGAGAGGGGGGACAGAGGAAATGAGATACTTGTCCGTTAGAATCTGTCACGTGCTAATGCTGAGGTCAGCGCTTCTCTGTTGCATTGCCATCCTCACTCTCTGACTCAAGAGCTCAGAGTAGAGATCATCTCAACTCCAAAGATCAAAACAACCATTTCAACCCACAACACTAACCTTAGGAAGCCCAGGAAGTGCATGCGAATGCTACTTAAATAGCTACAGAAGATGTGCAGCCGTGGGCAAACTACGGCCTGCGGGCCGGATTCGGCCCGTTTGAAATGAATAATACTAAAAAGAAAAAAAAAGACCGTACCCTTTTATGTAATGATGTTTACTTTGAATTTATATTAGTTCACACAAACACTCCATCCATGCTTTTGTTCCAGCCCTCCGGTCCAGTTTAAGAACCCATTGTGGCCCTTGAGTCAAAAAGTTTGCCCACCCCTGTGTTAGAGTCTTCTCCAAAGATTGGCTTCACCCCATTTCAATGCAGACTGCATAAAAGTGGCAGAAAACATGTTGTTGAAACATTCTTTTAATGGCAAAAATGACACCAGGTGTGAGGCTGGTGGAGTCAGACCAGGCCTGGGCGCAGCAACCTCAGTGCTTGAGTTACAGTCAAGAAAGAATTCAGAGCCAAGACTCAAAGGATAAAAGAAAGTTTACTTAGAAAGTCAGAGGTAGAAGAAGTGAGCTGTCGAAGAAATGGGCCCACGAAACGAGAAAGAGGGGCCCTGGGAGCTTTGGAGAAAGAGAGGCAAGGAAAATGCCCTGGGGAGTGGGTGTGTGGGGGGGAGAAGGGGTTCCTGTTCCATAGAGCGAGCAGCACTGGGTCCCCCGTCGAGAGGGTATTTATATGGAGGTCGTGGGAGGGTCCTAATGGAATACTCATCAGCTCTCCAGGTGTGTCCTTTCAGGGCCCTGGCCTCCCCTGATTGGTCAGCACCAGGCAGGGGTCATGACCAGTGATGTGAAAGGTCAGGGGGTCTAAACCGCATGACCAGCGATGTGCTCGGGGAGGAAAGGTCACCCTGGGGTCAAGGTCCTTGTGTTCCCATTTTGCCCCTTGCTAGGCACCTGGGGCTTTCTGCCCTGGCAACCTTCTGTATCTGGTTATCGTCCTTGCCCTGCTTGTGTCTGTTTGTCCACCAACTGCACTTTGATGCCATCTCATCTATTATTAAGTTGTAATTCCTTTGGGTTAAATTCACCCAGTTGCTTCTGCAGGTGTAGCCACATTTCTACAGGCCAGCTTATTCGACTAAAGGTTGGTTATTTGAAAAAATCTAGTATTCCTTAACAATAGTTTTCATTTGTTACCAAGTTACTCTACTAATATTTCCCCATGAACTTGAAATCGAGGCATTAATCAAGGGTCCCAGGTTGCCTTTCCAGGGGACAGAGGAAACAAACAAATAAAATTCTACTTGTGACCATGAGCCAAGTATGCAAAGCTGCCAAAGCCATCGTGAATATCCAGCAGGGTATTTCTGGAATTTTATCAGAGGATATCAATTACCAAAGGAAGCTTTATGAAAATAATCTGCATTTCCCTTAAGTGGACTTCCTGTATTTTGAGGAATTATTTTATGCCCGCATCTGATGCCAGCGCAGCCATGGCTGTGGCTTGCTTATCTTCAGGGACATGCGGCCTGTCTGTGTGTCCTTGGCTGCCGTCCCCAGTGCTGGCCAGGGCTGGCGACACAACTGCCATTTGTACTTGTCAGGCAAAAGCAAACATAAATGATGTTTGAGAATTTTTTCCCCCACTTTTAGACTGTAGCTTAAAAGTATAATATCATAAATTTGGGGAAAATGAGACATAAGCTGACATATTCATATACACACTATATGTAGCTCATTAAATGCAAGTATGGTCAGTAATGAAAATAATGCTAAAAAAAAAAACTCTGATTAATTGGTTATACACTGCACAGCGGAACTGCAGTTCCCTGAAAATGGTAGGAATTCTTTCCCTAGTACTCTCCCAGGCACCCCAACACAAAACAGACCCTAAGTTGTGTGTAAATGTTATTACTTCTTGTGACTGACATGCAACTTGGTATTTTGTATTAGTGCGAGATACAGTCATTCTTGGAATGTCAATGTAGCATGCTGAGCTCTAAATGAGAATTCGGTGCTGTAAGATCTGACATGAACATCACAGTGAAAGGACTTAAATTCCTGTGCTTCATGACTTGTGGAGAGCTTTCATCAGCTGGAGTTTCTGTGGAACAGCAGCCCAGTGGACAGGAAGATGGAGAAGGAACTGGAAGACAGGAAGAATTATTCATCTTTGCGTTGCTCAGTGGATAGAGCATCAACCCACAGACTGATGGGTCCCAGGTTCGATTCCAGTCAAGAGCACATACCTTGGTTGCGGTTTCAGACTCGATCCTGGCCCCGGTCAAGGTGCGTGCGGGAGGCAACCAATTGATGTGTCTCTCTACCAGTGATGTTTCTCTCTCTCTGTCTTTCCCCATTCCCTTCACTCTCTCTAAAAATAAATGGAAAAATATCCTTAGGTGAGAATGAACAACAACAATAAAAACACACACAAACAAAACAAAAGCACACCCCAAGAAAAATATTAAGGTTAAATAGTGATGCAGATTGCTGACGGCAGACTTACAGTATTGACTGACAGCACAAACACAATGGTGTTGTGATTTTTAGATTACTATTGAGACATATAATACCACAGACAGAAAACACCCACCGTGTTCTCAGTAAAGCCGGTACTGCAACGTGACGGTCTATGCATCACGTAATGTTCTCGTGGACTTGCTGTGGGTTAGGTCTGTGGGGACGCCTAGGACTAAGAAGCTGCCTCAGAAAGGAAGGTGGGCTGGGAGGGCCTTCTACCCCTGCTTAACAGCATTCCTGGAGTCAGGTGGCCAAATGGCACCTGTGATGGCTTTTTCATAGCGAAGCATCCAACACACGCAGAGAATGATGCTATGGATACGTGGTCCCTGTAGAAAGGCAGTCTACCCAGAGTTTCCTAGTAGTTTAAACATGGGTCTTAACATGACAGCTAGACCTGGGGCCTAGAACTGGAGCTGGAGCTAGACCTGGAGCCTCAAACTGGAGCTAGAATTAGAGCTAGAGCCTAGAGATAGAGCTAGACCTAGAGCCTGGAGCCTAGAACTAGAGCTAGAGCTAGACCTGGAGCCTAGGTTTGGAGCTAGAATTAGAGCTAGAGCCTAGATAGAGCTAGACCTAGAGCCTGGAGCCTGGAACTGGAGCTAGAGCTAGACCTGGGGCTTAGAGCTGGAGCTAGAGGCTAGAGTGCTCCACATCATCAGTTCTCCGACCCTGGGAAGGGGGCAGAGAGGTTTGGTTCTGCTGAGCCCACTTGGAGATCCACTTGATTGGGATTCTGTCAGGACTAGACCACCTGGACACGCTGAGGTTTGGGGATGATAACACGCAGACTCACATTAGTCAGAATCAGTGGCTCAGGGCAGGGACCCTTGCCTTTCAGCCCCGCCCTGTGCAGCTGCGGTTCACCTCAGAGAGATCTGACCGTGATATCTGACACTGGTCATTGCCTTCCCAGGACAGAGGGTAGGCACAGCCAGACGTGCCCAGCTGCTCCTGCCCTGCCCCAGCGAAGGTTAGATTGTCACAAACCGGCCCGACGAACCTTGCGGGGGCGCAGAGAGCCACATGTCCGGATCCATGTGCACCAGAGCTGTTCGCCTCTCATAACCTTTCATCACTAACGTCATTGAAGTAGGGTTGTAAGGAACTAAAGACTAATAGTGTTATAATGGCTACAATTTTACAAAGACATTAATTATTTAAGAAAACAATGTAGAGAAGAGTTGTAAATACTGGTGATGGTGCGAGCCAGGGAAGAGGTGAGAGCTCTCCGACCTGGAGGCCTTGTCTGCCTGACCTAGAAAACTCCTGTGTCGTGTGGGGAGCAGGCACCGCTCCGAGGGCGGGGGGCCGAGTCTCTGCCCAGCCTCGGTCCTGAGCTGGGGTGACTGGTGCAGAGCAGCCGTCCTAGTGGGACACACGAATCAGGGCCACTGCTCCACGCGAGAACCACAGAACAGCGCTCAGTGAACCGAGTGCACAGGGGGCCTGGAGCGAGCCTGGGGACCCTGTAACAAGGCAGGGGACGACCCGTGTCCCAGCTGTTTGGTGTGGAACACTTTCTGGGATTCACATTTCACACCAGGGCTGTTCCACCAGCACAATGCTGAAGGGATTACATGTGAAGCCACGAAACTGAGGCTCAAGAAACCTGGGCAGAAATGAGCCCTCGGCTCTCATCACTTCTGTTTCCTTGGTCCATGCTGAGATGGGCCAGTAGTCCGTGGAGTGAAAAGTTCCTTAAGACCCTGAGATACACGTTAAATGTGCCTGTAAAACATCAAGATCGTAGCATTACTTGTAGCATGTTGGACGCGTAGTACCAATCAGTGGCCGTGAGTGAGATGCGGGCCAGTCCCCACACTTCCGCCTCAGGGTGCTGCTTGATTCCATTCCTTCTCCTGTGGCTCCCCACTCTAATTTAGTGCCAGCTCATGTCACCCAAACACAACCCTCATGAAAACCCTTGTCAGCTGGGCTTTTTACAATGTATAACTAAAACAAGAATATTTTCCTTGTTCAATACCACTCATATCCTATATAATAAAAGGCTAATATACAAATTGTCCCCTCAACTGGGAGTTCAACAGGGAGTTTGACCAGGAGGTGGGGCCAGCCAGCCAACCACCCACAGCCCCTCGCCCCTGGCTGGCCCTGACCCCAGCTGGCCCTGATTGGGGTGGGCTGGCCAGACCCCACCTGTGCATGAATTCATGCACTGGGCCTCTAGTGTGTATATATATATATATATATCTAAAGAATCCTATCTAATAAAAGAGTAATATGCAAATTAACCATCACTCCATGACAAAATATGGTGGCGCCCATAGTGGCGGGTGGGGACGCTGGCAGTGTCGCCCTGGCAACACGAGCCCAGTGTCCTGCACCCTGGCCACACAGGGGGAGAGGCCCCTGGCCAGAGGTGGGGCGTGGGATGCTGGCATAATTGCAGGCCGGGCTGAGGGACCCCCCCCACACACACCGCAACCAGGCCTCTATAAAAGCATAATATGCTAATTAGACCAGACAGCAAAACAACCCTCTGGACATCATTCCAAGTGTCTTTCCAGACAACTTTCTGGACAAAGCCGCAGCAGTGGGGCAAGGCAGAGGTGGCCACCACAGCAGGGGGGGGGGGGGCGAGGCAGAGGCTGTTAGGGGTAATCAGGCAGGCAGGTGAGCAATTAGGGGTGATCAGGCAGGCAGGCAGAGTGGTTAGGAGCCAGTGGTCCTGGATTGTGAGAGGGATGTCTGACTGCTGGTTTAGGCCTGATTCCTGGATCAGTCGGACATCCCCTGAGGGGTCCCAGATTGTGAGAGGGTGCAGGCCAGGCTGAGGGACCCCCCTGCTCTTGTGCACAAATTTCGTGCACTGGACCTGTAGAAATATATATATATGTGTGTGTGTATATATATATATATATATATATAAAATTGATTTCAGAGAGGAAGGGAGAGGGAGAGAAAGATAGAAACAACAATGAGGAGAGAGAATCATTGATCTGTTGCCTCCTGCACGCCCCACACTGGGGATCAAGCCTGCAATCCAGGCATGTGCCCTGACCAAGAATCAAACTGTGACCTCCTGGGTCATAGGTTGATCCTCAACCACTGAGACACACCGGCCAGGCTCAACACCACTCTTTTTTTAAAAAAAAACAAATATATTTTTATTGATTTCAGAGAAGAAGGAAGAGGGAGAGATAGAAACATCAATGATGAGAGAGAATCATTGATTGGCTGCCTTCTGCACACCCCACCTGGGGATGGAGCCCACAAGCCGTGCGTCTGTCCTTGACCAGAATCAAACCTGGGACCTTTCAGTTCCCAGGCTGACATTCTATCCACTGAGCCAAACCGGCTAGGGCTCAACACCACTCTTTAAATGAAAACATTTATAGGGACCATGCTGATCCTGCGTCAGAGTTTGGGGAACTTTTTGAAAAATAGCCTCTGAATAATGGCATCTGACCTGAAAACGTTCATAATTTAGGGAAAAGAGACCTAGTTGTTTGTGCAATCTGCCGGAATTGAAAGTTACAAGCGACGGCTTCTTAACTGTATTCATTCCTTTCAGCAGCTCAGGCCTAGGCCCCGGAGGTCTGCTGTCTAAGTTCATTGCCTCCTGAGGTATTTTCCAATTGGCAGCTTTCACTATACATCACCCACCTGGTCCTGTGTAAAATGGGTCCAGCTAAAGAATAGCCAAATCACCGCTACCGAGTCTTCCTTCCTAAACAATTATCTTTATTGTTGACAGTGTTACAGGTGTCCCTCTTCCCCATCCCCACCACTCCCTCCACCCAGCTCCCCCCCAACTCTCACCCCCCTATCGTCTGTGTCCATAGGTTATGCATGGTTGCATACAAGCTCTTTGGTTAATCTCTTCCCACCACCCTCTCCGCACTTCCCTCTGAGATTCCTCAGTCTGTTTTATGCTTCTATGTCTCTGGATCTATTTTGTTCATCAGTTTATTTTGTTCATTAGATTCCACATATGCGTGAGATCATGTGATACTTGTCTTTCTCTGACCAGCTTATTCCCCTTAGCATGATGCTCTCCAGGTCCCTCCATGCTGTCTCACAGGGTAAAAGTCCTTCTTGTCACTGTGCGTAGTATTCCGTGGTGTCATGTCCCACGGCGTTTTGTTAAGCACCCCCATTTCCTACCTGACCAGCCTCTCTGCTCCATCCTTGTTTGCCCCCGCACAGGAGGAGCATGGCAGCATCCTTGCTGATGAAGAGGGAGGAGCCATCGGAGAACAGGTGCTTGTATGGGTAGGCACTTTGCAGGCACTGACCTAGAAGTTCAGTTTTGTGCAGCACCCAGAGCACTCCCCTCCCCAGGCTTTAGACAGGCGGAGGCTGCGTTCCACCATGCCGTGTGGGAGAACTCTCCTCCTACAAGGAGACTATTATCCGCTCTCCCTAGCCTTCTGCTCAGCTGTTTGTCCGCTGGAAACATGGGAGCTCTCATTAGTGAGTAGAGGCCTCTTACAGAGGTCAGCCAGTCACACAATGCACGGCCTGGAAATTTCCATTCACTATGTCTTCCTTTCTGTGACTATTGAGATGAAACTCTGGTTCTTCAGGGAACTGTTTTTCAAATCACCCTATTAAACAAAATAAAGCACCGCCTTATCTGTAGCTACTTCGGTGATGGTAACAAAGAAGGAGGAGGAGGAGGAGGAGGAGGAGGAGGAGGAGGAGGAGGAGGAGAAGAGGGGGAGGTGGGGAAGGAGAGGGAGGGGAAAGAAGAGGAGGGGGAGGTGGGGAAGGAGAGGGAGGGGAGGAGGAGGAGGGAAGAGGAAGTGAAGGAGGAGGAGGAGGAGGAGGAGGGAAGAGGAAGTGAAGGAGGAGGAGGAGGGGAGGGGGAGGAGAGAGAGGGCCAGGCAGGGAAAGAGGAAGGGAGGGGGAGGAGG
>NW_005871640.1:132800-148874 GCF_000147115.1 Myotis lucifugus
GATGGTCAAGGAGACCTGGTACAACAGGAACTTGTTACAAAGAAAGAAGGAAGAAGGTGGGGTGAGCAGGACACTAAACCAGCGAGTCCTCCCCCGACCCCCAAACTCCCGGCCCTGTGTTTCCACTGGACGAGACTCCTGAGCTTCCTTGTCCTCAAGGCACGAGGACAGGGCTGTGCTCAATGGCTCCCCTTCTTTCCTGACTGAGCGTCTTGGGTGCTTAGATCTGCGCCCGCTCCGCAGCCTGACATTTCTCCACCAGAACAAACAGTAACCACACTGCCCGGAGATGACCCTCTGGGGTTGTGATTGTGTGCCTTCCTCCACTTTCAAGCTCTTCCCGCATTTCCCTCCACAGCCCTTCCTTGCTCTGAGGGGCTTGTCGCAGATCTGCGGCTCTCTGGGGTGTGGTCAGGCAGTGACATGGTGTGTGAGCTGATAGCAGCGCCATCTCTCTGACCCACTGTCCACTGTGGACAGGATCCTGAGAGACAGACGCTCCCTTCCTCCCGCGGTGTCACACATCAACCAAGCTACCCGGCCCCGCCCCAGCCCTGCGCACCGTGCATCTGAGGAGAGGGTATAAACAGGCCAATCTCACTTCTGTGGGCTTTTTAGCTCCTGGTCTAAGCCTTCGCAGATTCCAAAAGAAAAACATGCACGATTCTACAACTGAGACTATTCTGTCAAAGAAGGATCTGTTTTCTAGGTTTCTCAACAGGGAGGTGGAACAGCAGAGAGGAACAGTAGTCCTAAAAAGAATAGGACAACCTCGGGGTGTGGAGGAGAGAGGCAGGTGAAGGGCTGTCCTTGCTCTCCTGCCTTTGCTGGAACATTCCGCCACCGGCCCCTGCGCTGGCTCGATCCCCAGTGGGGGGCATGCAGGAGGCATCCGATCCATGATTCTCATCATGGATGTTTCTCTCTCCCTCTCCCTCTCCCTCTCCCTTCCTCTCTGAAATCAATAAAAATATGTTTCTGCCCTAGCTGGTTTGGCTCAGTGGATAGAGCGTCGGCCTGCGGACTCAAGGGTCCTGGGTTCGATTCCGGTCAAGGGAATGTACCTTGGTTTGGGGCATGTCCCCAGTGGGGAGTGTGCAGGAGGCGGCTGATCGATGTTTCTCTCTCATCGATGTTTCTGACTCTCTATCCCTCTCCCTTCCTCTCTGTAAAAAATCAATAAAATATATTTTTTTAAAAATATATGTTTCTAAAAAACACCCTGATGTGTCCCAGTGCAGCCAAATGGCTGGGAGCCGGTCACCACCGCGACTTCCCCGTCAGAGGAGGCCACCTGTGCTTAGACCCCTGGAAGACACTGGATCGCCGCTTACTAGTGGCAAGTGCAGACCTGGGGTCAGTGGTGGTGACGCTGCTCGCCACATGCAGCCCGTGTGACCCTAACGCTCCTCCCGCAGCGCCGGTCAGAGCCCGAGAAGCTGGCCCTCTCCTTCCTCAGATGCTCGGGGACGGATGGTGGACTTGGGCAGCGTTTCAGAGCCGTTTGGCTTCACCAGGACAGGAAGAGGCCGGGAACCCGTGCTGCAATCGGAAAACTTGGCCGCTGGGAATGAAAACCTAATTGAAGGTTTGAACATCATTCCTGCGTTCCCTCATGGGCGATGACATGGAAAATGCACTGTATTAACATCATGCTCTGCAGTGTTTGCTCACGGTGACCAACCGGTGCAGTTGGAAATCGTTACAATTTTTAAAATTCGAATCCCTGGAAGCCCCACTCTGTGCCTGGAAGCCCCACTCTATGCCGGGGAAACATTGGCACCCCCCTCACCCCCCGCCAGGTCCTGACTTCCACCCCGACTCCAGCTGCCAATGGCTGTCCGTATCCCTCCCTCCCGCGGCCACCAGGGCACCTTCCCTAGACGCCTGAGCCCACGCATTTCAAGGGGATGCTCTCAACGGTGATGGTTCACTTTAAAAATACGAGACATAAAAAACAAACAGAAAATGCCAAGTTGCTCATTCCTCGGAAATTATAGCCGTATGGAGCCGGTGGGGTCCTCCCCGGGCGGCTCATCCTCTCCTCTGTGAAGATAAGGCCGCTGAGGCTCGGAGCCACGGCCAAGGCCACACAGCGAGGGAGGCAGGGCCGGCCGCCTGCGGGCTTGGCTCTCGGTCCAGACCTTCCCCCCCGCGCTGCAGGAGACCATATTTAGGAAAGATGAAAGGCCGACGTTCCTCTCCCTCTGTGTTTCGCAGTAGATCATTCCCTTCAGGACTCGCACTCGGCGTTCGCAGTGTTTATCTGTGGAGTCCGGAGCACTGGAGGTTTTGAGGTTTGCTCCTCATCAGCCACGTCAGACATCCTGGGAGAGCAGCCGGACCTTCTGATGGGACAGGGTGCTCACCCGATGTGGGGGGTGCCACCGCCCCAACCACCCTCCCACGCGCCCCTTCCCCTCCTCCCCGCACCCATGGCAGAGCTGGTGGGAGGCAGCTGGAGCATTGCATAGTTTACAACGTTATTTAAAATTCCCCGTTCCAAGCCACAAAGGTAAAAATACCCATTTACAGTCCCGTTCCCCTCCGGTCATTACAAATAATTGTAAAAGTGTCATTAGGAGAATGTTTCCGAGGAACATCTCGGCTTCGCACATACCTGACCTTCATCGTCTCACTGCCGGGCAGGAACGCTTGACACAGGAGGAATGCTCGGTCCCCGGCGGGAGGCGTGCTGTTCCAAGCACAGGCCTCAGCTCAGCTCCTGGGCCCGAGGAGCAGCCATCATGCTTTCCTTAGTGCTCAGGAGCCGTGAATCCCGGGAATAAACACTGCACAGCGTATCTCACTTCATCTCACACCTGCCCCTGGGGCAGTGCTACCCCATCCGACAGGGGAAGTAATCAGGGCTGAGGGATGAAGACTACAAAGTCGGCAAGTGGCCGAGCTGTGATTAACTCCACGCCTCCTCAGTGCAGGCCCTGCTCCGTGCCAGCACACAACCCCCTGACGAGCAGATGGCCACGGGCCCACGGGGTTGCGTTCGGGACTCTGGTGGGACAGTTACTCCCTCGATGAGGGTGCATTCATGACGAAGGTAGTGGCAGTCACGCCCAGGATTATATGACATCACGTAAGACCTGTGCAGACAGAGGAGAGAGCCACACAGCAAAGCGAGATCATCGGTTGCATTCTCATAAAGCAAAGAATTGGAGGAATCAGTCCTCTGTGCGTGACTATGGACACGGAGAGAAACGCGCAAGGCTGCTTGCTAGCTGACTTCTCACCTTAATCACTGGAGGGAGGAGCAGAAAGGGGTGCCCCGGGGGTCAAGGTCGTGGGAGATAAACAAGAAAGGTACATAAGAAACGTGTGAGCCATACATTCCGCACGCGTGGTCCCTTCATGTGACATGACACTGTTTAAGAACAGGCCGACATGTCTGTGTGTCCACTGCTGCCACAGCCCCTGCCCTAGCCCAGGCCCAACCTGGCCACCTGGGGTTCTAGAACCTTCTTTCTCATTCCTGTCTTCCACGCTTGCCTCCCATGGACCCCACCTTTGCCCAGCAGTCAGTGATTCTTTGAGAAGGTGAGTCAGACCTTGATCCTCTTCTGTGTTTCTGTTTGACTCACTGAACTAGGATCTGGCCCTGCAGCTTCTTCAATCCGTGTCTACACTCCAGCCACGCCGATCCTGGGCCTCGCCCGTCCACAGGTGCCCCGAATGCCATCCTGCTCTCAGCTTTCCCACCTGCCGTGCCCTTGCTGGCCTCACCTCCACACCTCTGCTCAAACGTCACCTCACCCAGGAGGGTTTCCCTGAGAACATGTCTGTCACTCAACGACTCAGACCGTCTTTATTTTTCTTCATAGCATCTCTCCCCACTGACATCTGCCTGGAGTGCAGGCCCCATGAGGGCACAGACTGTGGGTCGCATGGTCCACAGTATGTGTGCAAACCTTCTTTGCTGAATGAGGGGGTGAGTGAGAAAAGGATGGATGTTTGGGGAAGGTAGCACCCAAACATGGACAATGACAGGGCTCAGGCGCTTTTTTGCTTCTTCTTTATCATCTTCTCTATCGCTTAAGTAACAGGATTCTTAAACGTTTTCCTGTTGACAAATCATAGGATCTGGTCTGTGTTTCTTGGAGTCTGTGATAAGCTCAGAGGAGGAAGAACCCTGAGGAAAATGAAGTTGTTGCCCTTCCTCTTCATCTCAGAAATGCAGGGTTATTCCTCACCTCTGTGGCTTTCCTTTCCCAGGCAACCTCAGGGGTGATGGAGCCATGTCTCTGTATCTGTACTTTCTAGACGTGGGCAGGAGCCGTGTATCTAGAAACAGGCTCCTGCACCAAACACATGTGCCTTGTGTCTAACTGTTGACTCGGGGGAGATGAATGTGTCTTGTCTGTGCCCAATAATGACCCGCTAATGCTTGCTGTCATACTGAGGGAGGCATGGGCTGCATTTTCATTTAATTTGCAGTGCATGAGAAAGCAAGATGGATTACCGGGTCACTGGAGGGATGGAATGATATGGAATAAAACAAGGTAGTAAGATATTAACGGTAGAATCTAAGTCGATAGGTCTTCATCATAAAATTGTTCCAGCTTATAAGTATTTAAAAAGCCTTATAATACTATTTTTGAAAAAGTAAATAACCAAATGCAATAGAACTTAAACAGTATAATATTCAAAACTACTTCTTTCTCTTTGATGAGAGGAGAAAAAGGAAGTCAGAAGTTTTGATGTGAGCATTAACTGTGTTCTTAGAACTATGTACATGTTATTGTCTTTCTTAGGGTTTGTGATTGTATGAACCTCGTTTGTTCGACTGGAGAAAATCCGTTTTGAACACTGGGCAGCATGCTTTCCTCCAGCATCCTTGGTCCTTCCAGCATCTATAGAAGAAGCCAGGAGAGCCGAGGTCTTTGCGTTAATCCGGGCTTGCAAAGGCTCGCGGAAAACACTTCCACGGAGGTGGCCTTGCGCTGTGCAGGGACTGCAGTCAGCACTGCCAACAACGCCCCCTCAGGGGAAGAACGGAGTGACCGCAGGGCCGAACCCCAAAGTATTGTTGTGTGTGTCGCTTCCATGTTTTCTTTGCTTTTCATGTGATAAATGGGCAGAAAAATGTGTCTGGATGCTAAGGACTGTTACCTCTACAAACACATTCATTCCTTTCCGTGAGCCCCAGGGGCGAGGACAGAGCATCAACTCAAGGTTTCCTTCTTCTCCCCCTTCCCCCTCGTTACCTGACCCTCTTTCTCCATCTCCTCATGATCTTCACCCTCTTCTCTCTTTCCTTCCTCCCTCCCCGCTTCCTTCTTGGCCTCTCCCCGTCCTTCTCCTCCTCTTCCTGCCTCTCTCTCAGTCCCCTCCCTACCTCTCTCCTGCAGGAGGCTGCCAGAGAGGCCTGGCCAGCCTTCTTGCTGGCTCATTTCTCCCACTAATGAGATTACCCTGAGGTAGAATTTAGAGGGATATTAGATTCTACAGTCCAGATAGATAAGCTATTCATTTTTCATTGTTGGTTAGTTTCAATCTCTCTCTCTCTCTCTCTCTCTCTCTCTCTCTCTCTCTCTCTCTCTCCCTCTTTCTCTCTCTCTGCTATTAGGTCTCTGTCTACTCTGAAAAGAGATCTATTTAAGTTTCTCAGGCTCGCCTTTCATTACCATGGTTTTCGCTTTCTGTGCTTAGCCCCTGGCGGACGGTGCATTCATGGAAGGACCGTTTCCTGTGTGTGATTCCCCTTCTTATCCAGTTCAGTGCTGTCTCCTGCGTAGCAGCTGGAGACACTGCCTAAGTTCTGTGCTGTCCGACAGTGATGTTGTTATTCCTCTTTTAAATGTTTACCTGGCATCTTCTTGCTTGTTTTATTTACTTTTTAGTTTTTAATTACCTTGTTTTAAATGTTTTCTTATTTTTATCCTTTTAAATCAATATGACTGACTCTCTCTCTCTCTCTCTCTCTCTCTCTCTCTATATATATATATATATATATTGATTTTTTTACAGAGAGGAAGGGAGAGGGATAGAGAGTTAGAAACATCAATGAGAGAGAAACATTGATCAGCTGCCTCCTGCACACCTCCCACTGGGGACATGCCTGCAACCAAGGTACATGCCCTTGACCGGAATCGAACCTGGGACCCTTGAGTCCGCAGGCTGGCGCTCTATCCACTGAGCCAAACCGGTTAGGGCATGACTGACTCTTTTAATGGCATTGACTTTCAGCGTATTGGCATACATTTGATTTCATTTCCTTAAGTGTTCTCTTCTTTCACATCATTACTTGCAGTTTATTCGCATTTCCTGGTTGGTCCAAGTTACTACTCTTCCGTGCTCCTGCCCAGCGTTAAGCTCCCCCTTCTGCTCAAGGTCAGAGTCTCTCTGCTCCTTACAACAGGTGTCTGGTCTGTGTGTTCTCCTTTGAACTGAAACACAAGAGGAGCTGCACCGACACACAGAGACCAGGACCCACGAGGCCCGGCAGCCCCTCTCTCCCCGCTCCTCTGTGCCCCCCCTCCCCCTCCCCCCTCTTTACGGAGGGATAACTGGTGAGAGGTGCACAGCGTGCAGTGGGAAGACGCGGTGTAGGTGCCTGTTGTGAAGGACACGCCAGCTTCACTTCCCCGCCAGAGCTTCCCTCTGCCCAGGGTCCACCCACCCCCATAAGATGGCCCGTTGGCAGTGCTCCCTGGGCTTTCCCCGCCGCCCCCCACCCCCGCCCCTGGAGGAGTCAGATGCTTTCACACCTCCATCTCCACCCCAGTCCCCTGCCACCGTCCACAGCCTCTAGAGAAAAATGCTTTCATTCTAAACTCATTACACTTTCATTCCAAAATATCCTATTCAGTATTTTAAATCACATGCCCAGCCTACCACGATCTACTTAGACTTAAATGTATGCTTCCACCGTGTGCGCCTGCTCACGGGCTCTGAGGGTTTGTCCACCTGGTCACAGACCCTGGCAGCTGTGTCCCTGGGCACCCGCCTGTGGCTTTATCTTCCTCTTTCACGGTATCCTGACAGGTTGCTGGTCTTCTTGGTGTGGCCCTGGGTGCAGCCCTCACAGTGTCAGCCATCCCATGAGTGATGGGAAGGGAAGCCTGACTCCCTGGGAGTTGTGAAGTAGCAATGAAAACAATTTTATGGTTGGGGGTCACCACAACATGAAGAACTGTATTTAAAGGGCCGTGGCATTAGGAAGGTTGAGAACCACTGGGCTAGACCATCAGAGACACCTTTCCCCACCGCGCCCACCATCGAACTCCTACTCATCCTACCCAGGCCAGTCCACACACCGTTCCTTCCAGCTTTTCCACACTGAGGTCACTGCTTCTTTCCTGTCTGTGCCTGTCACATGCCCGTCCTTTAGTATCTACAACGCTGTCGAGTCACGGTGTTTGCGTCCTGTGGCTCCCATTAGATGACACGTTTCTTAAAGGCAGTACCTCTGCTGTGATTACTTCTTAGCCTCTCTTACAGCATTAGCATAACCTGCAGTGGTTCTCAACCTTCCTCATGCCGCGACCCTTTAATACACTTCCTCGTGTTGTGGTGACCCCCGACCATAAAATTATTTTCGTTGCTACTTCATAACTGTAATTTTGCTACTGTTATGCATCGTCACGTAAATAAATATCGGATATGCAGGATGTATTTTCATTGTTCGCGACCCACAGGTTGAGAACCGCTGGATAGAGGCTCAGTATTTGCTGAGCTGGTGTAGCTGAACGCACACGTGACACAAGTTTCCTTGAGAGATTGCGAGTGTTTCTAGAAACAATACCACACGTTGTAATGTCCTTCGTGTGCGCTGAGCATCCCTGAGCGACCTTCTAGAAGCCCAAGTCATCTTCACTGTAGGTTCAGCCTAGGAGGGGTCACGTGTGTCCTTCAAGGCCAGCCAGACACCATTGAGGATCACCGAGAGAGTGCATATGTCATTTTGTGCTGAAAAATCCTTAAACATTTTCCACTTGGAAAAGCCACTTCTATTTTCTCATGGGAAGGACAGCAGAGGCAGTGCCATCTAGAACAACATTAGCAGCTGAAACAAGACATCCGATGACATCGCTCCCGTGGAATCCAAGTTTCAGATTCCTGAGTCATCTATTTCTGCAGTTACACGTTCATAGCACATATAGAGATAGTTTAATAATGACGCAGGCATTAATTCCGATTGCTGTCAGAAAGGACTCAGCTAAGTTTAGCTTTTAAAAACATATGCAAGAGCTGTGGAAGCATGAACCCCTCGGATTCATCTGATCTGCTTTTATAGTCAGGGCAGACCGACAGCTAATCGCTGTAGACCTGGTCTCCCATCCTTCTGTTCTTCTTTTCGGTCGTCTTCCTCAAACTTTTAACACTGAAAAGAAATTGAAATATGGAAATTCAGCTTTTCAAAAACGAGTAAGAATTTTTATCACATTAATTTTCCTCCCCCTTTAAAGTTTTGTTTTTGATGGGAAAGACATAAAATGGACCCCTATGGAACTATTCGTGCCTTACTTCTAAATCATAAGCAGTGGCACATTTTTTTAAGTTGAGGTGAAATTACCAGGGCATTTGCACTTTCACGGTGCTGCGTGACCACCCTCTCTGCGGGCTCCAGAACCGAGTGTCTGGCCAGAAGGAGCCCTGAACACATAGGCTGTTACTCTCCATTCCCCTCCGTGCCCCATATGCTGGTGATCGCCAGTCTGCTTCCTGTTTCTACCAGCTTACCTATGGCAGATATCCCACATACACAGAGCCTCACACTGTGTGGCCTCCTGTGTGTGGCTGCTGTCACTGAGAATAATGTCTTTGAGGTCCCTCCTTGCTGTAGCGTGCTTCAGCTCCTCATACCTTTTTCCTGGCTGAATAATATTCCCTTGTGTGCATGGGCCACAAGGTGTTTATCCATCCTTGTCTGGGCCACGCCCGTCTTCTGGCTACTGAGCATAGTGTTGGTATGAATGTTCATGGACAGTCATTATTTGAGTACCTGCTTTCTGTGGGTCGTTGCATCTTGACACGGATATAAGAGCAAGTGTCCTGGACTTGAGAAAGCTGTGTGCAAACGTGACTGAGTAGTGACAGTTTTTATCGCTGTGACTGCATCACCCCAGAATAAATTTGAAGTCAGATAGATGGCCGAATAGTAAAGGTGTCCACCAGCATTTTATACAAACAGAAATGTCTAAAAGACCGAGAAACCACTAACTGCGGGGGTTCCCTGTGACTCAGTGCAGAAGGCTGCCCTGGGACCAGCGCTGGAGGCTCGCTTCAAAGGGCCTGCCTCCTGCCTTTTCTGCTCTGTGGGAACCTCCACCCTGAGCTCTGGCGTCGGGGAGAGGAGGCTCTTCTGTCATAAAGAGAAGAGGGTGACTGCGGGGGTGGGTGTGAGTCCTCTGGGAGCGGAGTGACTGCAACCCAAGTCACAGGAGGGCTCACACCCCGCCGCCCCCGGACCGAGTGGGTGCTGTCGGGAGTGACTGGTGACTCTTTCCAATTTGTTATCTTTCCTTAAAACGAGCCCCACTGACCGTTTACAATAAACACGCATAGCCTAGGACCTTGCACCCTAACGCTGATAGTGCGCCGTCAAGATTAGCCCGTTTATGGTGCGCGTGCTGGGCGGGTTTCAGAGATGGCGTCGACTTCGCTGGAGCAGCACTTATGCTGGTGTGTGTGTGTGTGTGTGTGTGTGTGTGTGTGTGTGTGTGTGTGTGTGTGTGTGTGTGTGTATGTGTGTGTATGTGTGTGTGTATGCGTGTGCATGTGTGCGTGCGTGTGTGTATGTGTGTATGTGTGTGTATGTGTGTGCGTGTGTGTGTGTGTGTGTGTGTGTGTGTGTGTGTGTGTGTTTAAGGGTGAGCTACTCTGGGTGCAAGAAAGAGGAAACACCAAAGAGCAGCAGGTGCCCTAACCGTGCCCGCCCCGTCCGGGCAGGGTGTTCCCAGGCACTGAGTGTGATGGACGGGGAGCGACATGGCCGGTGAGGATGCAACGGCAGTGATTCCCCTGCATCCTGGCCACGGATCTCGCCCAGGAAGACTCCGAAGAGCGAGGCGTTGTTGTGTCCTCTGAGCAGCAGGACACCTACTCGTGGTCTCCCTGGACCAGCCACATCTGCCTCAGCGTCCCTCCTGCTGCTGTGTGTGGGGGGCAGGCTGCTTGTGGCCGCCTGCCTCTCCAGGCTCTGTCACAGCAGAGGGAACCCCGCCTCTTTTGAGATCCCACCTGTGCAAGTCAGGCTGCTGACACTGTTGGCTTCGTTGGGAAACGAAGCTGAGAGGCCGCTGGGACCAGAACGTTCTTGCTGTGGGGCCTGGGACCTCCTGAACAAAGTCGTTACTTTGTGAACTCATTTGGTATTTGTTTGCCTGTTCTTATCTCCCAAAGTGAAATAATTACAAAAGAATTATTGTTTTCCCCTCAGTTGCTGTAATTTTTACAGTTGTCAAGGAAAACCACTGGACGTAGTGTAATTGACCATGTGGATTAAAACACAGTAACCTCGGAGCAAAGGGCAAATGCGCAGGAACATTTTCCTTTGAGCGGATGCCAAGAAGGCGGAACGTTCCAGCCCTCACAGGGATGAAGCGATCCAGCTGATGAGATAAGGTGGCTGCACCAGATCTTAGCTGTTGTAGATTGTGCTGCAATGAACATAGGGATGCATATATCCTTTCTGATTGGTGTTTCTGGTTTCTTGGGATATGTTCCTAGAAGTGGGATCACTGGGTCAAATGGGAGCTCCATTTTTAATTTTTGGAGGAAACTCCATACTGTTCTCCACAGTGGCTGCACCAGTCTGCATCCCCACCAGCAGTGCACGAGGGTTCCTTTTTCCCCGCATCCTCGCCAGCACTTGTCGTTTGTTGATGTGTTGATGGTAGCCATTCTGACAGGTGTGAGATGGTACCTCATTGTCTTTTTGATTTGCATCTGTCAGATGATTAGTGACTGTGAGCACTTTTCCATATGCCTTTTGGCCATCTGTATGTCCACTTTGGAGAAGTGTCTATTGAGGTTTTCTGCCCATTTTTTAATTGGATTGTTTATCTTCCTTTTGTTGAGTTGTATGAATTCCCTGTAAATGCTAGAGATTAAACCCTTATCGGAGATAACATTGGCAAATGTGGGCTTTCTTGTTGCAGCGGGCTTTCTTGTTGTTTTGTTGATGGTTTATTTCGCTGAGCAGAAGCTTTTTATTTTGATTTGGTCCCATTTGTTTATTTTCTCCTTAGACTTCATTGCCCTAGAAGCTGTATCCATAAACATGTTGCTATGAGAGATATCTGAGATTTTGCTGCCAATGGCTCTAAGTGCCCATCAACAGATGAGTGGATTAAAAAACCGTGGTACATCTATCTACACAGTGGAATACTACACTGCTGTAAAAAATAAAAAAACTCTTACCATTTGCAACAGCATGGAGGGACCTGGAGAGTATTATGCTAAGCGAAATAAGCCAGTCGGAGAAAGACAAGTATAACATGATCTCACTCATATGTGGAATCTAATGAACAAAATAAACTGATGAACAAAAATAGACCCAGAGATATAGAAGCATCAAACAGAATATCAAACCTCAGAGGGAAGGCAGGGGAGGTTGGAGGGGGGAAGAGAGGAACCAATGAACTTGTATGTGTACATGCATAACCCAAGGACACAGACAGTGGGTGGTGAAGGCTTGGGGGGCAGGGGTGGGAGAGGGCAATGGGGGGGAGAAGGGACAATGTAATACTTTCAACAATAAAGATTTATTAAAAACACAAAGAGACTGCACCAAAGCCAGCAGGTGGGGCTGTGGGCCTGAGGCCAGTGCAGAAGCAGCGTCCAGCCCCGCAGGCTCCTGGGACGCTGGAGCAGCAGCAACAAGGAAACCGAGGCGGGTGTCCCCCAGGTGACTGGCAGCTGGGGGGCCGCCTGCGATTTTCTTAGCGTCTGTGTCTCAGTCACTGTAGTTTTGGCTGGGGACGCCGCCTCTGTTGGCTGCCCGGTACCTGTCCCCAGTACCTATCTGAGTTTTTAGTTTGGGCATCTGCTTCCCATAGTGACCTCCTAGCCTTCAGGTTGTGGACAGAGCAGCTGCTCTCCTATACCCCGGAGATGTGCCCTGAGGCTGGTTTGACATCCTGGCCCTGAGCAGAGACTGGGAGAGCTGGCAGGCGCTCCTCACTGCGGCCTCTCCTCACTGCGGCCTCTCTCCTCCTCTCCTCTCCTCTCCTCTCCTCTCCTCTCCTCTCCTCTCCTCTCCTCTCCTCTCCTCTCCTCTCCTCTCCTCTCCTCTCCTCTCCCTTCTTCTTCGTTGTCCCCACAGACTGCTCCCGTGCTTTATTGGTGACACTGAAGCCACTTCCATCGCTGGATCTGAGACACCCGTGGGGAGCTGCAGAGGCCCCCAGATGGGTGAGACAAAGTCACCTTTTCAGAGACTTTGCAACTTGGTGAATTGATTTCACACAGAGCAAAGGTGGTGCCCGAAGAGTCATCCAGATTCCAAAAATAAGGCAGGAATCACAGCTGGGTTAGAGCAGTGGTCGGCAAACCATGGCTCTCGAGCCACATGCGGCTCTTTGGCCCCGTGGCATGGGCCACAAAGTGTCAATCGCACTGTACGTGGGCGGCCACACTTGGTATTTTGTGGAAGAGCCACACTCAAGGGGCCAGTTTGCAGACCACTGGGTTAGAGGATGAAGAGAAGCTGATGGTCAGGGACTCGGTGTGGAGACCCGTCCCCGGGAGAAGGCGCAGAGCAGGACTCTGTGAGCCCCTCTGCTCACAGCCCCGTCGGAAGCTCAAGCCCCAGCTGGGAGGCGGGGATCCCGTGCATGTTGCAGGTTTTGAAGCAGAGGATTGGAAACTGAGGTCCTTTGCCCACAATCCCAGCGGGTGAGGGACTGGAAGGCGAGTCCCCGAGCTCACAGCTCTTTGCCCTCCGTGCAGAGGGTGCTGCTTTTGGTAACAGGAAAGAAAGATGCCTTCGACGGAAAGGCCTGTGTCCTGTGGGGGCGGGGGGGTAGGGGGTGGGGAGCCAGCAGGGATGGGAGGAAAGGCGAGAGGAAGCTGGAGGAGATGGCTTGGGAACGTGAGCCGGACTGTTCACAAGGACCCCGAGTGCCGGAGCGGGCGCTGATGGGGCGGGGGAGAGCCCTGGGCAGCTGGGAGCCGGTGTGAGTGAGGGGACCAGGAGGAGAAGCTGCCTCCGTGTTGGTGGCCAGGAGAGGGGCTCTGCTTAGGGGCTCAGGTCAGTCTCAGAGGAGAAGGTGAGGGCTGGAGGAGAGAGATTTTAAGGCACGTCGGGGATAAAATTCGCATGCCTGGATGGTGCCAGAATGTAATGGCCGAGGGAGAGAGAAGAGTTGGAAACCCCTGGCTGTGATGAGCATGAGGGTGTGAAATGAAGGATTCCTGTTGCCTGCAAACCATAGAAGGGTCATTTCTGGGGGAGAAAGCTGTTCAACTGGTTCAGGATCCACCGAATTTCGGCTCTGAGAGTTGACTGAGGGAATAACAGCTCACAAACAGAAGGAGCCCTGGGTAAGGGGCGGGGGTGGGGGGCAGGTTTAGAGTCATCTCCATGGGAATGATGAGGGGTTCTCAGAAGGGAGGAGCCCAGGAAGCAGTGTGGTCAGAGGCAGTGACCGCCAACCTATCGCACACCCAGCAGACACTGCGTCTCAATGATTCGTCTTCCCGTCAATCCCACAGAGGCGTCCTCCATGCTCCCCACGCCAGCCGTTCGCTGAAATTAGGCGTTTCAGATACGTCCTCGGCCTCCCTATTCTAAGTCATCTCTGAGCCTCATCTGCTCTCTGCTTTCATAAAAATGTATTTATATTTATTTATTTTAATTCTCACCTGAGGATATTTTTTCCCATTGATTTCTAGAGAGAGAGTGGAAGGGAGACAGGAGGGAGGGAGGGAGGGAAAGAGAGAGAGAGAGAGTGCCGGAGGCCGGTCCATCCTTGCTGCTTGACGCAGTCGCTGCAGGAAAGAGGCATCTGCACAGCATGTGTTTCAGTGGACCTGGCGTATGTAGCATACTGTTTTTAATATGTTTGCTCCCTTTAGCGCCATGTGTTTTAACCAAGGTCACCTCTCCGAGAAAGGTTGTTTCCCCAGGTGGGGATCTTTCCCTGAGGTTAGGATTAAGTGCCAGGCGGGTAATTAAGCTACATGGTCTTTACTCCCTGGAATGGAGATGAGAAACACCTTAACCCTTGTAATAGAAATTGACGGGATTGGAATCGGCTGGTATAAATACGGATGCTCCCCACGTCAGCCGTTCGCTAAAATTAGGCGTTTCAGATACGACCTCGGCCTCCCTATTCTAAGTCATCTCTGAGCCTCATCTGCTCTCTGCTTTCATAAAAATGTATTTGTATTTATTTATTTTAATTCTCACCTGAGGATATTGTTTTTCCATTGATTTCTAGAGAGAGAGTGGAAGGGAGACGGGAGGGAGGGAGGGAGGGAAAGAGAGAGAGAGAGAGAGAGAGAGAGAGAGAGAGAGAAACATCAATGAGAGAGAAAGACATAGATTGCTTGCCTCCCACATGCACCTTGACTGGGTCTAGGGAACCTGCAATCCAGGAACGTGCCCTTGACTGGGAATCGAACCAGGCTGTGCTCTAACCACTGAGCCCAGCCAGCCATGGCTAATAAAATTTATGACTTCAAGTGTGAAAATGAGTCCTTTTGAGAATAAAACATGTTTAATATATATTTAATGCCGAAGTTCACTAGGGATGACTAGACATCTGGTTTGGTTTCTATCTACTAACTTCAAAGCACCTTGAACTTGTTTTAGCTTCTTGTTAGACTAAAGGCTTGAATTTTTATTTTTACTCACTGAGAGTGATGAACAAACTGTGGTGTGGAAATGATACAAAAGGGAACGTTAGGGAACCTGGTAAAAATATTGTCAGGATGATAAAAACATAGTTTACATAATTTTTTGTTTTTCCTTGATCTTCTTTTGAACATGCTATTCTTTTAAATATTAAGACTCACTGATGTGTTTTAAAAAACTCAACTCTGTACAAATCCATTGAACATATACTTTGGAAGTGCTGATTTATATTGAAAGAGGAGTGGTTGCTTTATACATTTATTTGACATTGCTAGCTTGGAGCATTTACGCATTTGTTGGCAGATCCTTAATTATCACATAGGGGAAGACAGGATTCCAGGGCTTAAAACAACAGAAACACCAAACAGCTTCAGTGCCATCTCTTCTAATCCTCCCTCCCCCCCCCAAGTGTGGCCTCACCTTCCTGGACCCGCGTCCCCCTCACCACAGCTGTGCCCCCACCCCCATCTCCTCTGTAGCCTCAGCCCCTTTTGTCTTGCTTGGCTTGTTGCTAGACCCTCCCAGCCTCTCCTGCTCCCACAGTGAGCAACTTTCTCAACAGCCTTTAAGTTTGGCTCTCATGGCTGGAATGCAGGTTCTCTTTTTAAGCAGGACTAGAGGCTCAGTGCACAAAATTCGTGCACAGGTAGGGTCCCTAGCAGCTGCCGGCTGCCGGCTGGGGCCTCCCTTAGTTCTGCGCCGCCCCCTGGTGGTCAGCGCATGTCATAGCAAGCCATTGAACTCCGGGTTGATTGAACTCCAGAGGGGACACTTTGTATAATAGATATATATCTATATATATATAGATATATATCTATATATAAACTAGGGGCCCGGTGCACGAATTCGTGCACCTTGAAAGGAACTGTGGGCCACAAGGCTGTGGTAGGCACAGGGGCAGGTCTCGGCCCATCCTCCATGCCTCCACCAGGCTCCTCCTGCTGTGGCCCCCCATTCTCCTGTCTGCTGGTAGCCCCACTCCCACCACTGCCTCTCTCACATGCTGATGGCAACAGCCTCACTCACACCCACTGATGACATGGAGCAATTGGGGCCGGTGCCAACAGTGGTGTGAGTGGGCAGTGCTGTCAGCAGGTATGAGTGATGGTTGCTGCCCCAGTCACTCAAGAGCAGGGGGAGGTGGATAAAAATTAAAATATCTTTCGCTGGCAGGCACACTCACACCTGCTTATAGCACCAAGTCGATTGGGATTAAAAATTAATGACAGTAGGGTTACTTAGATCTTAGTGATATA
>NW_005871640.1:150416-153545 GCF_000147115.1 Myotis lucifugus
GAAGGGGACCACTTTGTGCTCAGTGAATGCCTGTCCAAGGGCTGCAAACGGGGGGTGCAGCTTGGCCCCCCTGTGCGGCTGCAGGCCCCATATATCTGCCCAATGGGCTCTGAGGGCAGGGACACACCTCACGACTCCCCCCGCCCCCATGCACCTTGCAGGGTGTAACAAGAATGCAGGGCCTGACTGGTCGTTACTTGAGCCGTGTTTAGGGTTTTATCTCCAGGAACCACCTCGAGAAGTGGAGTAGGTTCCTTCTGGGAGAAGCAGGCTCCCATGCTTCTTGCATAAACGCAGGTTCTGCCAGGCCCGGGCTTCCTCCTGGGGCGCAGCCCCTGTGGTTTAAGCAGCTCTTGGGGCTCCCGGCCTCAGGGGGCTGGGAGGAGGGAGGGACACGTCTCCATCTGACCCAGAAGCCCAGGCCTCTATGGCTCTGACGGAACCGGCCCAGGCAGCTTGGCTTATAGAGTGAGTTGTGCAGCCCGAGGCCTGTCCTGCCCCGCCCAGCCTGTGCCCAGGACCTCCTCCCCTGGTGGGACCTTCCCCTGTGCCATCACGGGCACAGATTTCCGCCTCATCCCAGATTGCATTCCTGCCTCCACCCGCCTCTCAGTTGCCGCGGCTTCAGTCCACTCAGGACCGGCTCCCGGGCAGCCCTCTCCTCGCTCCCGGTCAGCATCTGCTGGGACTGGACGACAAGCTGGGACCATCCAGGCCCCGAGAGGACCAGCGTTTCCCGTGACAGGCACAGAGGTCTTCTCTGTCACGGGAATAGGAACATCCTGTATTTGTGTAACATGGCTCAGCTCTCAGTACCCGCATAAAAATCTTCTTTGACCCATTTTTATTCCAGTTTAACAACTAGCCTGGTACCCGCCCCCACCATGTAACAGGGAGTCACTGTTTATTTCTTAGAACAAAGGAATGAATAGACTCCTGAGCTTTGAAGTGAATGAGGGAAAATAAGATTCTATGTGTGGACGTGGGTAATGGGCCTCCCCCTGTGGTAAACCTGCCTGAGTTGCACTGAGCATCGTTTACCATCACCCTCTGCGATTTTCATCGTGTGTACTGAGTGATGGGCCGTCCTTCCTACACGTCTGCCAGGAGCCTTTATTGAGCGTCTACATCATCCCCTTGGATGGTCTGCACACCCTGCCTCCTAGAATGTAGACATTAACCCTCCCAGGAACTTGCCCGGTAACTAGTCGATAACCAGTCCCGAGAAGAAATGAGGGAGGATTTGCAACTGGGGGGCGGTGGCGCCTGCTCCCCAGGCTGCTCAGTGCTTCCAGACAAATCACCCTGCTGGGCTCAGCTACTCTAAGGTCAGCCCCCCCAAATCCCGTTCAGGGGTGGTGTCCTGGCGCTTGGGGCTAAGGGAGGGGAGAGTTCAGGAAAGATAAGCCCTCAGTTGCCCTTCACAGCCTTTCAGCAGCAGGAAGATTTGACGAGGATGCTCGAGGTGAAGACCCACTGGCTGCCCGGCCTGCATGGCTCAGTGGTTGAGCGTCGACCTATGAACTAGGAGGTCAGGGTTTGATTCCCCATCAGGGCACATGCCCGGGTTGCAAGCTTGATCCCTGTTGTGGGGCATGCAGGAGGCAGCTGGTCAATGATTCTCTCTCATCATTGATGTTTCTGTCTCTCTCTCTCTCCCTTCCTCTCTGAAATCAATAAAAAAAATATTAAAAAAGAAAAACCTGCTGACTTTAGTCTAGATCTTTGATTCTTCTCCCACCTCCCAGCTCTGCCCTGGGGTGAGATTGGTACCTAGAGGGCACTGCAGTTATAGGGTTATTGTTCAACAGGAAATAGAATAGCAGGGGAGCAATTAAACAGAAAATTCAATTGATAAACATAGTCTTGCACCCCTTAGTTATCAGTGCTAGAATTTTGCTTCCATGAATAATCCGAATAAATGTGCCAGGTCTTGCCTTCATTCCTTCCTACCAGAGAGGAAGCTGCGGGCAGTGACTGGCTGACAGGAGTCCGCTGGGAGTGGCATCGCCTCCTGGGGTAGGAAAGGGGAGTCCTGCCAAAGGCTTCGATCTAAGAATGCCCCGCAGGGTTTACAGCAAAAGCGACAAAACCTTCAGCTATGTTCGGGCAACATGCTTTGCTGGTTTGTTGTTGTGACACATAGAAATCGATAAGGATTCAGATTCCTTTAAAAGTTGCCATTGGAAACGAGTGTTTTTGAAAATGCAAGAAAGAGTGCATTTTGGGGACACGATGCCACACTGGGAAGGGTGGCTGGAAAAGACGGAGTGTTGTCCACGGCCAGGGTCCAGGGTGGTGTCCGTGGCTGGAGAGGCGTTTTGATTGACTAAGAGTGTCCTGGAGCCATTAATGCATTACTAACAGGAGTCGCATTTAACACAGCATCAGGCAGACTCCGTGAGGGAGAGGCTTCTTTATGTTAACCGTTCAGGAAGGTCATCTCAGGAAAAGGTTAGGGTTGATCCCTGTGACCCTTCCCACCGATGCAGCAGGGGCAAAGCACACAGAAGGGGCTGTCAGACCAAACAAAAGGGAAGACGCAGATGCTGGGCCTGCGACAGAGCGGAGAGAAGCTGAGCACCGTGGCCACGCATGCAGAGGTGTGCTCCTACCTGGGAGCAGGGCCGCAGGGTCCCAGCACCGGTGGCCAGGAGCTCAGTAATCAGGCTGCTGGAGTTGTTCAGGGAGAGTTTTGAAATAAAACGGAAACTTAGAACCATTGCAGCTGGGTAACCTAAGAATACTTGGTACTTAATTCTTTTATTTATTTATTTATTTTTTTATTTTTATTTTTTTTAAAATATATTTTATTGATTTTTTTTTACAGAGAGGAAGGGAGAGAGATAGAGAGTTAGAAACATCGATGAGAGAGAAACATCGATCAGCTGCCTCCTGCACATCTCCCACTGGGGATGTGCCCGCAACCAAGGTACATGCCCTTGACCGGAATCGAATCTGGGACCTTTCAGTCCACAGGCCGACGCTCTATCCACTGAGCCAAACCGGTTTCGGCAATTCTTTTTTTTAAAGTGAAAATTCTGCAGGTCTCATGAGATAGGGACAGTGTGGAATACAGAGGAAGTCAGTTATAGGGAATCCCTGGGTGACTTAAAAAATGAAGAATTA